>NW_021604594.1:1732877-1765167 GCF_004785775.1 Grammomys surdaster
CTGATTATTTACCCTTCTATGTTGATCAGAGGCAGTGTCTCAGTTTATATGAATATATATATTTTATTATATATATATATCTCCACATATAGTTGGATATATAATTATAATATACTATTTTTCTTCTTCTAAACTGAGACACTGCCTCTGATCAACATAGAAGGGTAAATAATCAGGGAAACAATTCTGTGAATGAGCATATTCTTCCTTTCTTGCTGTAAAGACATTTGAAGTTACAGAAAGTAAGATTGTCTTTGAGGCTTGGGACATTTCTCAGTGACAGGGTAGTTGCCTAATATGTGTAAGGCACTGATTTCAGTCTCTAGCACAACTATTAGTTTTTATTAATTATATGCTTATTCTTCAAGAGTTTTGTACATACATATGAAAATTTTGATCACATTTACTCTCCCCTCCCATTCTAACCCTTTCCTGGACCTACATTCTGCTCCACAAATATTTTAAAGGTGTTGAAAAGTAAAGTTCCAGAGCGTCACCTAGTCACGTCTTCTCTGCTTATGTTTTCATACTTTGCATGAGGATCTTAGTTTGTATCCTAGACACTCATGTAAGAGCCAGGTGAGGAAGCACACATCTGTAACCTTGGGGCTAGAGCTCAAACGGGTGGATCCCAGAGCTTGGTGATTAGCTAGTCTAGACAATCCAGGATTGTGGAGTTGAGCGAATTAGCCTGTCCACAAAATAAAGAGAATGACTGAGGAAAACATCCAGTCTGCCTTTTTCTACCTCCACATGCAGGTACACATATGCACATTTGCACCTGAAATTTACATGTGCACCTACACACACTCGTGTACAAATGTGCATATAACACACACACACACACACACACACACACACACACACACACACACGCCTTTACTTCCCCTGAAGGATGAGGTATATGTCGCACCATAGGAACTTTAAGGAAATTGCAGAGTTATTTTGTTATTTTCCTTTGATTAAAAAAAAAATAAATTTCATTATATATTTAATAGATGCAAGAAATATAGAAACTAAAAAGTAAGAGCTTAGAAATAAATTGTAGCACAAAACTGAAATGTTTGAAGTATCAGACAATCTATTGCTTATAAATTATGTAGAATGATGTCAACCTATGAATTGTAATTTGATGAATAGATTGTTTCTTCTACATTCCCTCAGAAACTAAAGGAGAAATAATGTTCTGTTTTATGTAAAGTATGTGTGCAAGATTTCAGATGATAATTTTCTTTTCTGTCATTTTTTTTCCTGAGGTGAACCATAAAATCAGCTTCACAAGTTTTTAAAAGTTTTTCTCTACACAAAAATATTTAATAAAAGTGAGTATTATGTGTTGTAGATAAGCATAATTTCCAATACATTAAATATTTTTACTTTTTTAAATATTGCAAGCAAATATTATTAGAGGCAGTGAAATTAGAGTAGCAATTACATTTTCCAAGGATGATGTTTTTCAGTGTCTCCTAGGCTGTCCAGATTAAAACTATGACCAGATTAGAATTCCATATATAACTAACTGTCTCATTTTCAAGATGTGATATAGATACAATAGAAGCATTTTGAGGGTACTGGGTTCTCTCTCAACTGGCCTGATGAATTGTGTTTCTCATGGTTTTGTCATTTGCCCTTTGTTTCATGTGTGTTAAACTATTGTTTCATTTTTTAGTGCTGTATATTCAGTTTAGTAATAAGACAGGACCACTTTCAGTCGCAATTTCTGTGTCAAGAATCCAACACATCTCCACTGGCCTTTCTACTCAGAGTTCTAATGACTATCTGCCTCTTACATTCAGGCAACTGGCTAAAATCACATTACAGAGGATGTAGGACTCATGACTTTCTGTTTCTTCAAGGCCAGTGGGAGAGTTGTGAATTCTCTTTGCTACCATAAATACTCATGTAGTCCAATTAAATGAATGTGTTTTCCCACCACTTTCACAGGGTTATATGAGGTGTGTGCCTCAGGGGTAGGTATTGGGAGGCATTTTAGAATTCTGACTAACAAATTATTTATTGTTTTAGTCTTTTTTTTCAGCATAACACACCCCAAATCTCCGAATTTTCAAAAATTTCTCTTTTCTTTGTTTTAGTGCCTGAACAATACCAAGAACTGTATTTTGAAAACATGCATAGATATTAGCAATTTCTGCTCTGAGTTTAAGTTTTATAATCACATGGCACAGCAGATTGTTTCTTAAGAATGATGAAATTTTTCACTACTTACAGACACTTAACCTGTAGATAATGTTAACACTGAAAGTTAGTTGAAAATATTATCTTCAAGTTATTAAAATTTGAATCTTAAAGAGCATTGCTAGTAAGGATTGTTGTTTAGGAGTTAATTTATAGGATAAGATATTTTAATAGAGATAAATAACAAATGAAGTCTAAAATTTGGTGGAAAGTAATAGTAGAAATGGAGGACTTCAAAAGATTTATTTTTATTATTTTTAGTTATGTGTGTGTATGTGCTTGGGGATGTGTATGTGAGTGTAAATGCCTTTAGAAGCCAATGGAGATAGATATCCCTGGAGCTAGATTTACAGGCAGTGGTGATTCACCTGACATGGGTTCTGGAAATTGAGCTTGGATTTTCTGGAAGCGCAGTATGTGCTCTCAACCACCAAACCATTCCTATAGCTCTTACAAAACTCATTGTTAGAATAGATGTAAAAATCCTTTTATATTTAATAATATCTCTCTAAGGCAGATTAGCCACAGAAACATAATACCTCTAATCAGATCTTTTATCTCTTTTTAAAAAAGAGAATGGATTAAAACTTTTATTTTCTGAAGTAAAGTCATTTTAATCAATGATGAAGTTGATTGTGACAATAAAAAACAAATAGATTAATAAAACCCCCATATTTTGTATTATTGGTTAGTTGCAGAGCTCTGTAAATCAATAGAAGAGAGACTTCAGAGAAAAGGCAATATAAAAATTAGGTGTGCATAAAACTCTAGAGCACCTTTCAGATACAATCCTGAAATGAGCTGGAAGTACTGTCAGAGGAATGGATTAGAAAAAAGAAGGGAAGGAAAATGACTTATAACTTTAAACTCACATTTGTGGGCAGGTAGTGCAGGTACCAATTCTTGTCAGTCTGGCTATGCTATTCCATTTATTAACTTGTGTCTGATTATTGGCCCCATACCATCAGAGTGTGGGAAGCGTTTGGCCTCTACCCTCTGTGCTTGCCTCCTCTCCTTCCCAGAAGAGATTAAAAGGGAAGTTCAGATAACTTCAGGGTATTCTCTTTAATATCAGCTTCAACTGACAGATTTTTGTGGTTAGTCTTGGCAGGTTTCTTGAAGTGTGAGATCAATGAATAACAACTCCCAGTGCTCTTCAAAAGAAAACAAAAGCTTTAAGCAATACTCGTAGAAATATTTTTTCCTGAATTTTTCAAATTATGTTTCTATCAGAGTAAATGAAAGCTCATGAAAATGAGGAATTTTGTTATTTACATTAGTTGTGACTTAATATGTTAACAATGAATTTCTATAATACAGGTACTTTTGCACTTAGTGGGTTACACTGTAATACAGATTGCAATTTTAATTCAAGTGCTTAGTTTTTAGGTAAGTACATGAGTTCATGAGGATTTCAGAGTTACTCTTTTTTTTTAAAGTTATTTTATTTATTTACGTTTTAGTCATTGCTCCCTGACACTATTCCCCCTTCCCACAGTTCTGATCCCATTCCTCCTCCTCTGTGCCTCCCAGATGGTACTCTTCCCATCAGACCTCTCTCTTCCCTGGGGCCTCAAGTCTCTAGAGGATTAAGTGCATCTTCTTTCACTGTGGCCAGACTAGGCAGACCTGTGCTATATATGTGCAGGGGTGTCAGACCGGACCATGTATACTCCCGGTTGATGGCTCAGTCTCTGGAAGCTCCCTGAGGTCAGGGTTAGTTCAGTCTGCTGGTATTCCTGTGGGGTTGCTCTTTCTTTCAGCTTCTTCAATCCTTCACCTAATTCAACCTTAGGGATCTCTGACTTCAGTCCAGTGGTTGGGTGTAAGTATTAGTGTTGTCTGTCTCAGTCAGCAGCTGGTAGGGCCTCTCAGAGGACAGCCATGCCAGGCTGCCGTCTGGAAGCACATTATAGCATCAATAACAGTGTCAGGTCTTTGTTCCCTCGACCCCCTTGGGCAGAACCCCAATTTGGGCCGGTCATTGGATTGCCTTTTTTTTATTCTCTTCTCCATTTTTGTCCCTGCAGTTCTTGTAGATAAGATAAAAAAAAATACTGGGTCAGAAAATTTGACTGTGGGTTAGTAACCCAGTCCTTCCACTTGAGGCCCTGTGTATCTACTGGAGGTTTACTCTTCCCAGTTCCCTTTTCCCAATGTTGGGCGTTTTGGCTAAGGTCACCCACTATGAGTCCTGAGAGAGTCTCACCCCCTAGGTCTCTGGTATACTTTCTAGAGGGTCCTTCCCCCTTCCACCTCCTAGGCTGTTTACTTGCATTCATTCTCCAGCCCCTATGGGCTTCTCAGGCCACGCCCCTATATCTGTTCTTGCTTCCCCTTAACCCCCTCCTACCCATTCCCTCCCTCACTCTGCCTCCTGTGATTATTTCCTTTACCCTTCTACGTGGAACTGAAGCCTCCTCAGTTGGGCATTTCTGCCTGTTAACACCTCTTATGGTCTGTAGGTTGTATTCTAGATATTCTGTACCTTTTGGCTAATAGCCACATATCAGGAAGTTCAGACCATGGATGCCCTTTTGGGTCTTAATTATCTCACTCAAGATATTTTCTAGTTCCAGCCATTTGGCTACAAAATCTATTCTTTCACTTGCTTGGTAAGAGTTACACCAAGATATTTTATACTATTTGTGGCTATTGTGTAGGGTGTTGTTTCTCTAATTTCTTTCTCAGCCTGTTTATTATTTGTATAAAGAAAGGCTACTGATTTGTTTGAGTTAATTTTATATCCTGCCACTTTGCTGAAGTTGTTTATCAGCTGTAGTAGTTTTCTGGTGGAGTTTTGGAGGTCGCTTATGTATACTATTGTATCATCTGCAAATAGTGATACTTTGACTTCCTTTCCATTTTGTATCCTCTTGATCTACTTTTTTTTTAAAAAAAAAATTATTTATTTATTTATTTCTATTTTTTATTTTTTTCCTAGCTAGAACTTTAGTACTATATTGAATAGATAAGGAGTGGGCAACCTTGTATTGTCCTGGATTTTAGTGGGATCGCTTTTAGTTTTTCTTCACTTAATCTGATGTTGGCTGTTGGACTGCTATATATTGATTTTACTATGTTTAGGCAAAATTCATGAATTCTTGTTATTTCCAAGACTTTTAACATGAAAGAGTATTGTATTTTGTCAAAGGATTTTTTCAGCATCTAATGAGATAATCACATGCTTTTTCCCCCCTTGAGTTTGTTTATATAGTGTATTATGTTGATGGATTTTTGTGTATTGAACCATGCCTGCATCCCTGGGATGAAGCCTACTTGATCATAGTGAGTGATGGTTTTGATATGTACTTGGATTTGGTTTGTGAGAATTTTATTGAGTACTTTTGCATTGATATTCATAAGTGAAATTGATCTGAAGTTCTTTTTCTTTGTTGTGTCTTTGTGTGGTTTAGGTATTCTCTGTAGGGCTGGATTAGCTTAAAGATATTGTTTAAATTTGGTTTTGTCATGGAATATCTTGGTTTATACATCTATGATGATTGAGAATTTTGCTGCATATAGTATCCTGGGATGATATTTGTGTTATCTTATAGTCTGGATGACGTCTGTCTTGGATATTCTGGCTTTTAGAGTCTCTGTTGAGAAGTCCAGTGTAATTTAATAGGTTTCCTTTTATATGTTACTTGGCCTTTTTCCCCTTACAGCTTTTAATATTTTTTTTGTGCATTTAGTGTTTTGATCATTTAGTGATGATTTATTTTTTTTATTGTCCAATCTACTTGGTATTCTGTAGGCTTCTTGTACATTTATTGTCATCTCTTTGTTTAGGTTAGGGAAGTTTTTTTCTATGATTTTGTTGAAAATGGTTTCTGGCCATTTGAACTGGGATTCTTCATCCTCTTTTATTCTTAAAGAAAAAGAATCTTTTCATTGTGTCCTGAATTTCCTAAATATTTTGGGTTAGGAGCTTTTTATACTTTGTATTTTCTTTGCCTGTTGTGTCAATATCTTCTATTCCTGCTCTCTTCTATCTCTTGAATTCTGTTGGTGATGCTTGCATCGATAGCTCCTGATCTCTTTTCTAAGTTGCCCATCTCCAGGGTTGCACTCCTTTGTGTTTTCTTTATTGTTTTTATTTCCATTTTTAGTTCTTGGATAATTTTGCTCAATTCCTTTACCTGCTTGATTGTATTTTCCTGTAATCCTCTAAGGGCTTTATTTGTTTATTGTTTAAGGGTGTCTACCTGTTTGCCTAAGTTTTCCTGTATTTCTTTAAGAGAATTCTTTATATCCTTCTTAAAGGCCTCTATCATTTTCATGAGATGGAATTTTAAGTCATTATCTTGCTTTTCAGGTGTGTTATGGTATTCAGGACTTCTTGTGGTGGTAGAACTGAGTTCTGATGGTGCCAAATTGCATTGTGTTTTATCACTTATGATGATATGCTTACCTCTTTCCATCCAGTTTTCTCTGGCATTAACTGTCCAAGGTGTCTCTAACTGGAACCAACCTCCTTGGAGGAAGGTAGAACTCTGTGACCTGAGGTGTAGCTGTTTTCCTTGGAGGCAGGCAGTGTTGTCTTTGGTTAGGGTGGGACTCCTGTGTCTCTGGTTAGAGCAGACCTCCTGTATCCCTGGTTTTTGTGGCCTTCCTGTGCCCTTCCTGAGCACAAGTTTTCTGTGGACTTCCTGGGAGACCCAGGGACAGGTATAAGTTCACTGATCTGGCCAGTGTGGGAAATGGGTTGGATGGAAGGTGGAGCTTGGGGGTTAGGCGGAGGGTTGTGGAGGAGGTGGGTCCTGCATCAGTTGGGCCCATGGATTCGCACCTGTGTCTTTGGTTTCTGTGGACTTCCTGAGAGTCAAGAGTGCTCTTAACCACTGAACCATCTCAAAGTCCGAACACTTTGCTATATTATTGAAGTTTTAGTGACCTAAATATTTTAGTAGGCAGGAGAACAAAATGTAAAAATTTAAAATAATCTTGGTGAAAGTAAAGTTTAATAAAGATTATCAAAATCATAGTACCCATTTATGATTTCAAATAACATTTAAGTTATTTTCTAGAAATGTGTTATTACTGACTTTAGTTAGTTATAAGTTTAGCTATAAGCATTAAGTTTAGTTATAAGCATTATTGACATTTGGAACATATTTCATGTGTTTTTAGAAATTAGAAAGAATATTTTAATTTAGATTAAATTCTTTTGAGATAAAGCACACTAATAAAGAGTCAAGGAATTACCTCTTTAAGCACACCAAATATTACAGTGTGCCAAGTGAACTGCACTTAAAATGAGAGAAAAAGCAGTAATAATTCTACAATAGAGCAATCACTTGTCTACATATTTAATAATAACTTCAGCTTCCAAAACCAACTTGTCCGAGTAACTAATGACCTAAGAAGTTACAAATAGAATACCAAGATGTAGAGAATTGCTTGTGTTTCTTGGTAGGAATGACTGGTATTCCTTCTCATTTTTTCCCACTGACCAAGGGAAATATGGAAGCTATTGATGTCTTTTGAGTTGATCTGGATTTGTAATTTGTCAACCTTTCTCCCTTTTTCGGATATTTAATTGTTATAGCCAAATAGTTGGAATCATTTTTATTTCCAAATTCTGGAAATGAAGTAGAAAGCCTGGAAGACTACTTACAATTGAACAGTTTGCTTTGATTGGCATATATCTTTAGAAAATTAATGACAGTCTTCCAAATCCAACACTATCAATATAATGTTTACATCAGAAAGAGATGCACATTCTGAAACATGTGCCCTTGAATAGTATCTGTATCATTTAGGGGTATAAAACTCACCATAGTCAACTTCTCTGACAGTGATTTAGGTTATTTTAACTAACTTCATTATCATCTATGGTGGGCTCTGTCAAAACTTGCATTTTCAAAACAGTTTCATCTTTTATTCTCATACCTTCATGTACATTTTAATAGGCATGCCCTAACAAAAATGCATTGTCAATTTTTTGTTTAAATTTATCATTTAATACAAGGTGTGGTGGCTTATGCGTTTAATTTTAATACTTTTAGCAGGTTGATCATTATGAGTTTGATGTCAGCTTGGGTTATGTATTGGGTTAAAACAAGACCCAACTATCTATTGTTTCCAAGAATCATACTTCAGTGGCAAAGACAGATTGAAAGTCATAGAACGTTAGTACATTTGTCAAGAAAGTAGAAACTAAAAACAAGCTGGCACAGATATTCTTATATGTAATAAAGTAGACTTTGAACCAAAATTAGTCAGAAGACATAAGTAGGGCATTATATATTAATAAAGAGAAAAATTGATCTGGGGAGCCATGATTTGTAAGCACATTCATACTGAACGTGCTCTCAGCCTCATTAATGCTAATGGACGGGTGCAACGTATCAGAAAGGTCCTGACTCAATAACAGTGGGTGATTTTACTACCTCTGCTTCATAGAGCATCAAAAGTATAAAAATTATCAAAGGAACTTGAATGTTAAACTATACTTTGGATGGAATGGACTTAAGAGATATCTACAGAATATTCCATTCAGTGATATGGAATATGCAGTTATCAGTAGGCCATGCAACAGTTCCTACAATACATCACAAAGAGCATAAAAACAAAACCAAATAGATAGAAATAATTTTTTAGATCCTAGGTAATAGTAAAATAAAACTAAACAGCAATAGTATGACAAACCATAGAAACCAAACAAATATTTAGAAACTATAAGATAACTTTTGAATAAATAGTGAGTCACTGAAGAAATCAGGAAGTAGATACAAGAAATTCCTAGAATCAAATAAAAATTCAGGCAGAAGATACCATAAACATTGAGATATAACTAAGGAGATTATGGCTAAATGGACAGTTAGAGTGGTGGATCATTACATTTAAAGTCAAAGCTAGGCTGTGAAGTTGGTTTTGAGGGTAAAGTGCTTGTTGCATAAGCCTGTGGACTTGAGTTTTGAGCCCTAGTACCCATGTACAAACCTGCGGAAGGTGACTCGTATACATCATCCTGGCCTGTGTGTTAGGGGGAGGGAAGATATTTTGTCCTGTCAATGCAGCTAGCCTTGAGTACCAGGTTCAAGAAGAGACTCTGTCTCAAAATGTAAGGTGGAGAGAGATGGAGAAAGATATCTGATGTCGATTTTTGTGCATGGATGTGCTCATCTCCACATACTTGTACACACATATTCATGACCACACTCCCACACAATTTGTTTGAAAGACATAAAACCCATAAATGAACCTCAATGTCTCAGAAAACTGTAAAATGAAACCCAAGAGACAAAAAGAAACAATGAAAACTGAAACAAAACTTAAAAAACTAAGACTAAATGAAAAAATCATTAAACTTAGTCAAATAATTGTTTTCTTAAAGAGCTAATATTAAAAAAGTGCTTAGACAAGCTAAAAGAAAGAAAAGACAAAAATTAATAAAATTAAAAATGAATAGAAAAATCTCAATATATTCTATGAATGCATTAAGGAATACTTTGAAAATTTATGTTAAAAGAAACTAGAAAATCTGGAGAAAATGAATACATTGTTAGACACATTACCATACTAAAATGAAATGAAAACACAAACAACTTTAATGGATCCATAATAAACAATGAAGTTGAAATAATAAAAATAATTCCTAACAAAAGGTCATGGTTCATGGATTTACTGCTGAATTCTACCAAATTTTAAAGAGGTGCTGACATCAAAACTCTTCAACTAATTTCATGAAGTAGAAAGGGAAGGAATACTATAAAACCAGTTTTACAAAGCCGGTAGTATTCTGATACCAAAGCCAGGTCAAGTACTCAATAAGAAGAGGAATCTGGACACTAATATGCCCAATGAATATAAATACAAAGATCCCAATAGACATGCTTACTTTTGCTGCAGCCACTGAGCCACAGGTGTCATCCTCCTGTAGCAGGTTCCTGTAGACTGTGCTCAAAGCGCAGTCTACCCATTATGCAGGCAAACAGGGAACAGTGCTTTCCAGCAATTCATTTGTAGCAATTAGCCACTTGCTGGCTAGCTGAGACCATGACATCACCAACATCCAGGTGAAATCTAGGTGTCCCCTTTAAAACCGAAGACTTCTTCCCTCTGTGACTCACCCAGTGTGGAGATGTCTTGGGTAACATATTTTTCTTACTGTCTCCTATTCTCAGGAGGTTTCAGAGGTTCCAGTACAGTCCTACAGCAAGTACGTCTATTGGCCCACTGAAGATTATCCTTACTGATACTTCCACCATCCTAGTTTCAGCTATGGGACCCAATTTCCAACAATGAAGATTTTAAAGAATGCTTCCTTGAATCATGTGCTATCACCCCTTGTCTACATTTATCCTTTTTCATTGGTATATCCAGTTTGAAGCACAGGGTCTTCTGCCTGTTCATTTTCATTGTACACAGCTCATTTCAGACTCGCTTGCCTTAATCTTGCTTGTCTTCATAAATAGTCACCAGTGCCACTTCTAGCAGTCATATAAGAGAAAGCATACAGTTCACTGCCTAACAAAGACAGCAGCCAGGCAATGAATCTTCCTACTATTGTTTCCTGTGTGTTAACTCTGAAAATATCTTTGTCTTAGACTTTTTTCTTGCACACTTTTTCCAATACCCAGCCTAAGTTTTAGTGGCTTTACTGAAACAACAAAACAAAACAAAACAGAACAGAACAGAACAGAACAGAACAGAACAGAACAACAAAACCAAAGACAAATCCTTGCAATGATAGCAAAAAATGGAAGACAGTGAGACTGTTTTAGAAAATTTGGTAGCACAGTATTGATTCGATTTCTAGTGTGAAGACTGAAGTCTATAGAACACTGTTCAAATAGAGAGGAGGAAAGGTATAAGCCAGACATAACTGGTCCTGTTCCTTGTAAGAACTTTGTAAGACTTGTAAGAGAATCATTTAGATCTTGTGTGAAAGTTTCGCACCACACCATCCTTGTAGATCTGGGGAGAAGAGAAGGGAGAATGAGACTGTTTTCTGGTCTCTTTGTTGTCAAATCTAGGCTGCTAATTTTCTTCTGTTAGCTATTGCCTAGAATATCAGACTGAAATGTTGTTTAAACATAAGCATGTGGTGTTGACAACTAAGGACAGACGTGAGGAAAGCACCTCTTTCAAAACATGGTTTGTAGTCTATGAAGTGAATGAATCCACAGCTCACAAGATTTAAAGGTATAGAGGAAAGATCCTAAACAATGCCAGCAGTTTGGATCCTATGGGTGGGGTGTCTAAACATAAATGTTTGAAATCTTCAACATTCAACGAACTCCTACATGTGACAGGATGGTTTAATCAAAAGAAAGCATAGGATTCTGCATTTAGAATTATTTATGACAAAACAAATCAAATTATTTTGATACATTAGAGATGGAAGATGGTTTTCATGCCTCATCTGTCTGAATAATTTGATGTTAGCCTGCCATGGTATTTCAAGTGCTTCTGCTAAAAGAACAAAATTAAAATGGGACGAGACCATCATACTAGTGACTTTGAAGTAAACTTCCAGAGAGTGGATATTAATTATCACTGCACATTTATAATACTGATCAAAGAGGCTTGTTCTCAAAATGTGTACCATCAAGGACACTAACTTTTAACACTAACTAGAGTATTTTTAAATATAGTTCAAGCAGAGAGGAAATAATTTATGTGTTGGGCATATGCCCAAATAAATACTGACTTAATCTCTGTGCTACAGAAAAAGAAACAGGACTCATGCATTCAAAGACCATTCCTACCTCTGTTACTTTACTCCAAACAGTGCATAGACAGAACAACCTGTCGTCAGAAAAGTGGTTTAAGAAAGGGTGTAAGAGCACTTGAAATCCCACACACTCCAGAAAACACAGAGCTTCATTTCGACCCACCCTTTCTCCATACATCCAAATAAAGGACCGTTAAGCTCAGATGATGGCAGAGCATAAAGAACTGTTGAACTCAGATAATGGCAGAACACTTGTGACCTGTTTGTTACTATGTGTCACAAGTCTAATTCCACCTATGAGCCACTGGTGAAAAAGACACAACTGAGCAGGACTTGAGTCAGCAAAATTAATATTGTGAAAATGGCCACATGCTAAAGGCAATCAACAGATTCTGTCTAACTACCATCAAAATTTCAGCAACGTTCTTTACAAAACTAGAGAAGCCTAAAATTCTTCTGGAAGCACAGAGGAGGGTGAGGAGCCAAAGCAGTTTGTGAGAGTGTTTGCTGACTTGGCCCTGGGTAACACATTTAGAATATTTCAATGAGGGAAAGTCAAGAGATGACTGGCCTGCGAGCATGTTCATGCTTAGAATATATCTTAAAACCACACACATTTACAAATTCAAAAGAAAAACAGAGAATATAGAATGGGTGAATAAATGGAAACATATAAATTTCCTTGATCTTGTTAAAAATCAGAGAAATCAATGTGAAGCCACAGGGAGTTAGCATTTTATTCTGCTGTACTGTTTTAAAAATGTTATGTGAGTGATTACAAGTATTGGAGATGATTTGGAGGGCTGAGACTCTAATTTCTAAATATAAATGATATTAGTTATATTTTTTGTAAATATCTTTTGTTTTTGTATGTCTTTAATTTTTATTAATAGCTTTTGATGAAACTAAATTCTTAATTTTAATATAGTTTAATTATAAACCATTTTTCCTGGTTAATGATTTTGTAATCTTATTTTAAAAGATTTTCATAATTCCGAGTCACAATATTTATTATCTTACATTACCAAGAACTTTATTATTTTTCCCCTTACATATATATGAAAAATCCACTTTTACTATTTCTTGAGTTCAATCATCTTTTTCCTCTCTTATTAATGTACAATTATAAGCGACATCTACACTTATTTGTAATTGATTGCATTTGTGTGTGTTTAGTGATGTGTACTTTTGGAAAAAATAAAAACCTTTACTTACTAGCTGATAAATATTTTTGGTATCTGAGTTTCTTACAATTAAATCCTAAACCTTGCAATGTAATAATATTAAGATATAATTAGATTGTGAATCTGGGTTCCTCATAAATGCTGCCTATATACATATACAGAGATCTGAGCTTCCTGTGCTCCTTTAAGCATCTGAGAACATAAACAGAGAGGAATCCTCTATGAATACGAAGATGGCTTTTTCCAGATACTGTATATTCCAGTACCTCAATGTTAGACTAAAGAACACCAGATCTGTGGTAATACTAAAACAAACAAAAACTTAAAAAACACTTTAAAATTGTGTGCGTATATGTGTGTGTGTATGTGTGTGTAGTACACATATATGTGTTCCTAAGAAGGCTAGAAGTGAACCATGAGTGCTGTTTATTAGGCACTGTCCACATAGATTTTGGAAATAGGCTCTCACATCTGCTTGAAACTTGCCAGGTTGGGTAGTCAGGCTGGTAAACAAACTCCAGTAAGTCTCCATATCTCAGGTTCCCCAGCACTAGGGTTACAGGTGTGTAACACTGAGTCCAGGTATTTTACATGTATTCTTGGGATCAAACTCAAGTCCCCACGTTTGTATAGTAAGTACTGTGTCTCCCCAACCCCTGATTTACTTTTGCTTTGATTATTTTTAAGCTCTTATTTTGCTAAATTTTTATTTCAAATTACCAGGTAGATATTTTTTTCTTTTCCCCTTTGGGAGAAAAATCTGAAAATGGCATAGTGCTTGTAAGTCTTGGACATTTGAGTACTTGGTTCTTAGATGGTGGAAGGACTAGGGCGTGTGACATTTTTAAAGGAGGTATGGCAGGGAGGGAGGGATGCTCTCTGCTTCTGCTTGTGGATTAGATGTGAGATCTTAGCTGGTGCTCCAGTCACCCACATCCATGCCCGTGCTCCACTATTGTCATCTGTAACCCTCTAGAACTGTAAGTCCAATCAAAAACTTTCTTTTACAAGTTTCCTTGGTCATGGTCTTTTATCACAGTAATAAAAAAGAAACCAAGGAAGAAATGGTTTAACATATGTTTTGAATAAACCTTAGTTGTTTTCTCTTTACCTGTTGCTTTTCTTTTATTCTGTGTGACATGTTGTTCTTTAACTCCTGTGGAGCCTCTGTTCAATAGTTTTCCCTTATCGTTTACCATCATCCAAACTTTCTTCAAGATTTTCATAACTTTATATCTTAATGAAAATTTTAATCCAGTTTCCTTCTCAAACCAAATGCTCTGATTAGTTCAAACACTAAATTTCTAATATTAACTATATATTTTTCATTTCTAAATCCTACTGTCCCTTTTAGACATCAATAATACTTTCTTTGTAAACTTATATTTTTGTTTAAATACGTTAAGCATGTCTATTTTACATAATTTTCTCACTTTCTACTATATACAGTAATCATAATTTTTTTGCATTTTGGTTTTTCATATAATATATTCTAATGATGATTTCCCTTCCCTTCCTCCTTCCAGATCCTCCCCACTATCCCACCTACCCAAATCTATCTATTCTCTCTCTGTCCCTCTCTCTCTGTCCTTAGAATATAAGCAGGCAGTTAAAAATAGTAATGAAATAAAATAATATTAAATAAAACAAACCAGCATAGGGCAAAACAAGCAGAAGAAAAGAGGCAAAGAAAAAGCTCCAGAAACACTATAGGCACAGCGACACACACACAAGTCCCATAGAAACACAAAACAAGAAGCCAGAACATATATGCAAAACCATCTATATACCCACTAAGACTCCAGTGGAGAAAACTAGTTTTCCCACTTTTGAGTGGTTATCATCTTAAGATAACTTCTGGGCTAGAGGTATGGCTTATGTCTACTTCACCACACTGTGCTGGGACACCATGTGACAGACCTCTGCAGGCCTTGTGCATACTGCCATAGCCTCTGTGAGTTCATATATGTATTGTTCTCAACATGTTTAGAGGGCCTTGTTTCCTTGGTGTCTTTAATCTCTGTTGGTTCTTATAGCCTTTCTTCCTCTTCTTTTGTCTACTTTCTCTCTGAGGGGAGATATCCCATTTAGGACCAAGTGTTCTGAGGTCTATCACTCTCTGCCCACTATCTAGCTGTGAGTCTTTGTATTTGTTCTCATCTAGTATAGAAGGAAACTTCTCTAACAAAGAGCAAGGCACCAATCTGTGAGGATATCAGGATGTCTTTAGGAGTCAGTTTATTGCTATGCTCCTCTACCAAAACTGTAGTTTTTGGTTTTCCTCTAAGTCCCTGGCCTATCTAGTCTCAGGTTCTTAACCACCTGAGCAGTATCAGGGATGGGCTCCATCTCGTGGAGTACACCTTAAATCTAATCAGATATTGGTTGGTTACTCCCACAAGCTTTGTGCCACTATTGTACTATTGAATCTTGCAGACAGGTCACCCTTGTAGATGGAAGTTTGTAGCTTAGTGATATTGGGTGACTTCTATGCACACTTTTGCCAATAGTCAGGTCATCCAGATAAAAACTAAACTGAGAAATGTTGGTACTAAAGGTGATAAATGAAAGAAAACAGAAATAAAAGGACCTAACTGACATTCACATAACATTTTACCCAAACACAAAAGAATATACCTTTTTCTCAGCATCTCATGGAACTTTCTGAAAAATTGCCTACATACGTGGATATAGAACATGTCTTACCAGATACAAGAAAGCTGAAATAACACCCTGTATTCTATCTGACCACCACGGATTAAAGTTAGATATCAATGATAACAGAAAGCTTACAAATTCATGGAAACTGAACAATTAACTACTGAGTGGAAAATGGATTAAGACAGAAATTACGAAAGAAATTAAAGACTTTTTACAGTGGAATGAAAATGAAAACAAATTTATGGGACAAAATGAAGGTAGTTCTAAGAGTCAAGTACATATCACTAAGTGTCTATATAAAAATTAAAGCGATCTCATACTAGAAACAAAATAGAAACAAATAAAACAAAAAGTAACTGTACAAAAAAATCAGTGAAAAAAACACTTATCAATGGAATAGAATTAAAGACCCAGAAATGAACCCACACACCTATGGACACTTGATATTTGACAAGGAAGTCAAAACTATACAATAAAATAAAGAAAGTGTCTTCAAAAAATAATGCTGGATTAACTGGTGGTTTACATGTAGAAGAATGCAAATTGATCCATATTTATCACCCTGCACAAAGCTCAAATCCAAATGAATCAAGACATACTCAACATAAAGCCAGACACATTCAATCTAATAGAAAAGAAAGTGGAGAATGGCCTCGAACACATTGGCACAGAGGAAAATTTCCTGAAAAGAACAACAATGGCTCAGGCTCTAAGATTAACAATTGGTAAATGGGACCTTTTGAAACTGAAAAGCTTCCATAAGGCAAAGTACATAGTCAATACGACAAAATGGCAACCTACAGATTGGGAAAAGATCTTCACTAACCCTAGAGCCGATAGAGGGCTAATATCCAAAATATATAAAGAACTCAAGAAGTTAGAGTCCAAAAACCTGAATAACCCAATTAGAAGATGGGGTACAGAGCTAAACAGAGAATTGTTAACAGAGAAATCTTGACTGGCTGAGAAGCACTTAAAGAAATGTTCAATAACCTTAGCCATCAGGCAAATCAAAATGACCCTGAGTTTTACCTTGCTTCAACTAGAATGGCTAAGATAAAAAACTCAGGTGATAGCACTTGCTGGTGAGGATGTGGAGACAGGGAAACACTCCTTCATTGCTGGTGGGATTTCAAGCTGGTAAAACCACTCTGGAAATCAATCTGGCAGCTCCTCAGAAAATTGGAAGTAGTTCTACCTGAAGACCCAGCTACATTGCTTCAGGACATATACCCAAAAGATGTTCCACCATACCACAAGGACATGTGCTCCACCATGTTCATAGCAGCCTTACTTGTGATAGCCAGAAACTGGAAGCAACCCAGATGTCCCTCAACCAAAGAATGGATCCAGAAAATGTGGTTCATTCTATAAATTAGTGTATTAGAATACAACTGACAGACCTTAAGAAGTTTAAGAAGCAGGAAGGCCCACAAAAGGATGCTTCAATCCCACTTAGAAGGGGTAACAAAATAATCATGGGAGGCAGACAGAGGGAGGAACCTGCATGGGAGAGTGGAGGGGGAGGGAAAAGAGGGCAGGGTCAAGTATGGGGGTGTGGGAGACCGGAGAGAAGCTCAGAGGGCTAGGAGAATGAATGGAAATATGCAGATGGTGGGGATGGGGGTGGGGAGAACCTTAGAAAGTCTCAGAGACCTGTACTGGGGAGGTTCCCAGGACTCAAAGTGGGTGACTTTAGCTAAAATGTCTAATAGTGGGGATATGGAACCAGAAGAGAAAAAGTCCAGTAGTTAGATAGGGCTTTTAATGGAGGGATGGGGTTACCATCTCGCCTTCAGGGTTTTTTTTGTTTGTTTGTTTGTTTTGTTTTTTGTTTTTCTTGGTATAGAATAGAGTTTATTTAGGGCATAGGGAGGGGAGTTGAGGGGTTAATAGAGACAGAAAGGGAGATGGGGGGAGGAAGGAGGAGGAAGAGGTGGAGGAAGAGGAGGAGGAGCAGGAGAAACAGGAGTAGTAGTAGAGGCCAGCCATGAATGAATGGAGAGAGAAGAGGAGGATGGGGAAAGAAGGGACAGAGGGGGAAGAGGGGAAGAGAGCAAGAGAGCAAGAGCCAAAATTTTCGACCTACAATTGTTACTGTCTAAAAGAAATGCAGGAACAAAAATGTAGCAGAGACTGAAGGAATGGCCGACCAGCAACTAGCCCAACTTGGGATCCATCCCATGGGCATGCACCAAACCCTGACACTATTACTGATGCTATGTTGTGCTTGTAGACATGAGCCTGGCATGGCTGTGTTCTGAGAGGATCTACCAGTAGCTGAATGACAAAGATGCAGATACAGCCAAGCATTGGACTGAGGTCAGGGACCACTATGGAAGAGTTGGAGGAAGGATTGAAGTTGCTGAAGGGATGGAAATGTTATAGGAAGAGCAACAGTGTCTAACTCAGACCGCTGGGAGCTCCCAGAGATTGATACACCAACCAAAGAGCATACATGGGCTGATCTGTGGACCCTGCACATATGTAGCAGAGGATTGCCTTGTCTAGCCTCAGTGGGAGAGGATGTGCCTAATACTGTAGAGATGTGATACCCAGGGAATGGGAGCTGCATGGGGTAGGAGGAACACCCTCTCAGAACTCGGTGAGGGAGGACCAGGAGAGGTGGAAACACTTTGAATGTAAATGAATAAAATAATCAACTATAAATAATTAAGTGCATTTTCATTTACAATGGAAGAGGCTTATAGCCATGGTAAAACATGCTCTTGTTACTTTTTATTTTAATCTTGCTAATTTTTGTAGCAACTTATTCTTAAATCTAATGACTCTTGAATTCTAAATGAGTCAACACAATTTGACAAAGAAGCCTCTGATTCACTGTCTTAGTTTGGGTTTTACTGCTGTGAACAGACACCATGACCAAGGCAACCCTTTTTTTTTTTTTTAATCAAATTGTAATTTTTACTTATTCACAAATAAGGGGTTATAAAAAAAAAAGGCAGGATGTGGGGAAGGGGATGACACCGGAGTGTAGGTATTCAGGGGGAGTACAGATATCTTTCAGAACAGGGTATTGGCTGGGTGAAAGTTCAGGGGACAGGTCACTATGACTCTGCCCATGATTCACTTGTCCTTATCTAAATTGGTACTATCCTCTAAGGCTACCTATTTACAAGATCTATGACTACTCAGGCTAGTAAATTTCCACAAAAGCTGCCTGTTTACATTAGCTTATAGCCATCTGTTTCAGTGTTTTTCCACAGAGACCCAAGACTTTGTGTTAGCCTGCATATATGTCAGGCCTATTGCTGATTTTAGGCCTATGGCTGGTTTTAGGCCTTCAGTGTATAAGCAGGGCTGCCCCTGACATCTCCTCCCTTCTCCAAGTATAGAAGGGCCATGGCGATTCTAATCTTGCAAAAGTGGGGGTAGAGGCCTGACCTCCAGTAATTGAAGGGGACCTTGTAATGGCTCTGGTCCCCCAGTCATTGTTCAGTGAGGCATGAGGGCCATATTGTGGTTGGCTTATGGGTTCAGAAGTTCAGTCCATTATCATCAATAAGGGAGCATGGAGGCATCCAGACAAGCATAGTACAGGAGGAGCTGAAGGCCTACATCTTCATCTGAAGGTCACTAGAAGATTGGCTTCTAGACAGCTAGGACGAGGGTCTTAAAGCCCATTCTCGCAATGAAACTCTTCCTCCAACAAGGCCACACCTAACTCAACAAGTCCACATCTCCTAATAGTGCCACTACCTGGGCCAAGCATCTTAAAATCATCACACTCCACTCCCTGGCCTACATAGATTTATTCAAACACATAAGTCTGTGGGGGCCATACCTAGGCATAGCATAATGTAAAACAACATTTAGTTCAACTTCAAAAGTCCCATAGTCTATAATAGTTTAAATAATGTTAAAATACAAAGTTTAAAGTCTCTTCCGAGATTCATCCAATCACTTAACTATAATCCTCAAAGCAAGTCAGGAAACCAGCTGGGCAAACTCCAAACTTTGTATCTCCATGTCTTATCTCAAAGTGGTCTTCTGATCTCCAAGTCCTTTTTCATCTTTGTTTACTGCAACAAACTTCTTTCTCCTGGGTTGGTTCCACTCCCTTTTAGTAGCTTTCCTCAGCAGATACCCCATGGCTCTGGCATCTCGAATATCTTGGGGTCCCCAAGACAACTTCAGTGTTACAGTTTCTTGTTCTAATTCTGGGATCCATACATGATCTGGGCACCTCCAAAGGGCGTAGGTCACATCTCCAGCACTGGTCTCTGTTGCATTTTAGGCTCTGTTTGATTCCACTCTACTGCTGCTGCTGTGCTTGGTGATCATTCTATAGTAATGGCATCTTCAATACACTGGGATCTTCTGCTGCAACCAGGCTTCACCAATAGCTTCTCATAGGCTCTCTTCATGATGTCAAGCCTCAGCTTCTTTGCATGACCCCTTTAATCCTGGGATGTCAACTGCAACTGAGGTTGCATCTTCACCAATGACCTTTCCTGGTCTCTCACAGCACTGAGCCTCAGCTGCTCTCCATGTCCCTTTCATACCTTCAGAACCAGTACCACCTGGGTGATTCTTACACATTACCAAGTCTGGCTGCAGGAAGAGGTACAACTTCGGCTATCTCTGGAACACAACTTCTTTGTACTTTCTAAAAACACTTGCCAGATATCACTTCAGTGATGCTGGTCTCTTCTTAATTACCACTAATTTCTTAGCTCCAGCTAACCAGCATCAATTGTCCCTAATGGAGACAATTTTTGACTCTAAAGCCAGAGCCACATGGCTGAAGCTGCCGAGTTCTGCAGATTGGTGGAGCTAGAACATGCCCCTCTTTGTTCTACTACATTATCACTAGCTTTCTGTTTTCTAGCGCCTTCACTGTCTAAGCTTGACTATCCTGAAACTTGCTCTGTAGATTGACCTTGAACTCAGAGATCTGCATGGCCCTGTCTCCTGAATGCTGAGATCAAAGGACTTAAGCTTTTCTCTAATCAGAACTTGCTCTATACCAGGCTGGCCTTGAACTCAGAGATCTGCTTACCTGTCTCCTGGGATTAAAGGTGTGTACCACCATGCTTAGACCTGAGTTTAGTTGAGTGGATCTTGCCCCAAAGTCACCACTTCCATAATCTATCTCTTTAAACATAGGTTTCAGTTCCATATCATTTCTTGGTGTCTCTTTGTTACTTGAACAATATATTTTATGTTTTCTTTCTTATTTTCACTAAAATGCCCTTCATTAGACTAAACCAGAGAACAAAGTTTCTGCTAGGATTTTTTTGAGACTTCCTTTGTCAATGCAAATTAATAGAAATCTCTTTACCTTAGCCTCAGGTAGACAAGGGCAGAAAGCAGCCACATTCTTCACCAAAATACCACAAAACAGTCTCTAGGCCACACACTGATATTGCTGTGAACAGATACCATGACCTAGGCAACTCTTATAAGGACACCACTTGATTGGGGTTGGCTTACAGGTTCAAAGATTCAGTCCATCATCATCAAGGCAGCAACCAGGCAGGCAAGGTGAAAGAGGAGATGAGAGTTCTACATCTTCATCTGAAGGCCAATAGGAGAAGACTGGCTTCCAGACAGCTAGGATGATGGTCTTAAAGCTCATGGCCACAGTGACACTTTTCCTCCAACAAGGTCACACTTACTGCAACAAGTCCACACCTCCTAATAGTGCCACTCTCTGGGCCAAGCATATTCAAACCACCACATCCACAATACCTTTCTCAGACATGTTTTTTTAAAAGTTAATTGAAAGTGTAGAGTTTATTCTCTCATTGTTTCTACATCTGTCTCTATTTCTGCTCTATCTGAGTATCTGTTTTATTATCTATCTATCTATCTATCTATCTATCTATCTATCTACCATTCTTGTTATGTATCTTTTATCTATCTACCACCCACTTATTAACTATCTATTAGTATATATCATTCATCTATGTAACTTTCCATATTTATCAATATATTATTTATCTCTGTGTATATTGTTCTCATTGGTCTTTTCTATTTGTTTGTGAATTAATAGTTTACATTATCTGAAATTGCTACTTTAAAAAATTTTGCCAAACTATATATGAGTTCTAGTTTTAATATATGATAAATAAATTGTTGACAGGGATGGTAACAATACACACGAGGAAAGGATTACTCCTAGTAAATGTTGTCAGCAACCTTGAATTCCCACATACCAAAGAATCAAGTTGTATTTTTATTTTAGACCATATCCAAACACAAACTCAAAGTGGATTAAAATTTAAATGTAAGAAATGTAAGACCTGAATCTGTAAAATTCCCAGGAGAAAATATTGAAACTACTTGCCTTAAAAACAAAACCTGCTAGAACTGTTTAAAGCCAAATACCTTCTGCACAATGAAGGGAACAATCAACAAAATGAAAAACAGCTTATGTACTGGGAGAACAGTATTTGCACCCTATATCTGATAAGAGGTTAATGTCCAAATATATGCAAAACATGTTACCAGCTCAGCAATGCAACAGCAACAAATCCTATTTAAAAACTCCAACAAATACACAATCAAAATCTTATAAAATGGAGGCACAAATGAACAGGAAAAATGTTCAAGATCATTAATGATCAGGAGAATGCAAATCAAAGCACAGGGATGTAATCTCTCACATATAACAAAATCCAGGGCTGCTGACACTGTAGCAAAACTGTGGGAGAAAAAGTGCACCAGGTAAGGCGGTTTCAGTAATGATTTTTGCCCAATTGTAGGAAGGAAAAGATGAAGGTCTTAGTGCAATTTCTACCAGGAAATAGAAGCAGAGTAGAGACTTCCTAACTGATTCTGTGAGGGTAGGGTTAGTCCAATACCCAAAGCATATGAAGAATTCTAAAGAAAATATAACCAGAGGACACCTGACATGAACCCAGAAAAACAAATCTTCAGTAAGTATCAGAAATCCAAATCCAGCAAGGCAAAGAAAGAATTAGATGCCACCACCAAGTAAATCTACCAGGTGAATATTGACTGGTTCAGCATTTGAAAAATCCAATGTGGCTAATGTAATTTGTCACATTAACAGGCTGTGATAGCTAATATTGATTATCAATTTGACAAGATCTAGAAACACCAAAGAGATAAGTCTGTGTGTACATCTTTGAGAGAAATCGATGAAAAAAAAAAGGTCATTTGATGAAATTCAACATTTGTCACAATTAAAAAGAAAATAACAGCAAATTCATAATAAAGGCAACTTCCTCAAGCTAATAGAGAATCTTTAGCTGGCAATGTGTCCTTAGTGAGAAGAAAGTATATGTTTCCTACCTAGTGAAAGAAAGGAGACTAGGGTGCCCCTCTCTCAACTCTTCAACACTGTGCTGTCATCAGCTTGCATGAGATAGTAAGGATAGTCGCTACATGATACTCCAACTCTGAGGGAAGAAACAACTTTTTATTTAAAAAAATGACTTGGTTAACTAAGTAGAAAATCACCAAGAAAAAAGACAAACAAAATTGTATTCTGAAACCAGTTAGAGAAGACAGCATGATTACAAGATATGAATTACTACCATATAGATGTGTAAGCTGTTTAGCTGGTCCTGTGTGCTTGTAATTCTTAGGGGGATGAAGAAGTTCAGCTACCCTGGGTAACACAGAAAGATGGTGTCTCAAAATCAAAATCCTGACCAAAAGTAGATGTCAAATGGGTTTTTCTATACCAGCCACAACAATTTAAATCTGAAATTAAAAAGAAATAACATTTCTTTTTGTACCAAGAATTAAAGGACTTAGGTTTTCTATCAAAGCACACACATAATTGCACTATGAAAAACTCTAAAACTCCAATGTAGGGGGAGGGAAAGATTTAAACAAATGGAGAAACAGAGCCTTTTCCTCTTACTGGGATAGAAAGACTCAGTATTTCTTTTAGCTTGAAATTAGTTTATTTTATCTATCATATCATATCTATCTATTTATTATCTTCCTACCTATCTTTTATTTATTTCTATTATTTTTTTATTCTTCTCTCATACAATACATACCAATTGCAGCTTCCTCTCTTCCTTTCCCCTCAGTGCCTCCCCACCACCTTTCCATCCCATCCATGCCTCCTCTGTTTCCCTTCAGAAAAAAAGCAAGACTGCCAGGGATATCAATCAAATACTGCATAACAAGATACAATAAGACCAGGTACAAACCCTCATACCAGGGCTGAGAGAGGCATCCCAGTAGGAGGAAAAGGATCCAAAGAGAAGGTGAAAGGGTCAAAGACACCCCTATTCCCACCGCTAGAAGTTCCACAAAGACACCAAGCCAAACAACCACAGCATATATGCAAAGGACCTACCCCTGACTCCGTGATTGCTGCTTCAGTGTCTGTGAGCCCCTATGCGCTCTGCTTAGTTGATCCTGTGGACTGTGTCCTCCTGACTCTCCTACCATTTTCCTCTCTCCCTCTACCCAAGCTTCTCTAGCTCCGAAGGAATGAACTCAGTACCGGTTTCCAGTTTGGGCATCCTCTTTTGTTAATGTTTGGCTGTAGTTTAGCTTCCCAGTAGAAGCCTCTATGATGATGATTGAGGTAGGCACCGATCTAAGAGTACAATAGAATAGCACTAGGCTCTTTTTATTATTGACGTCCCCTCCTGCCCCGCCCCTTTCCAGCCTCTGGTTTTTGGTCATCGAGACAGTGTTAGCATGGGCTCCCTCTTGTGGTGAGGGCCTCAAATGATGCTAAAGATGCAGTATTTTAAGATGATCACCCTCTTGCTGGCTTCATTTTAGATGACATACATAGTTAACCAATACCGAATGGTCAGCCCTGAAAACATACATGCAAGGAAAATTTTACATACTAAGCAGGTTGCACATATTTATTTAGTAATATATGTATATATTTAAGTAATTATTACATAGTGTAATTATTTACAATCTTAAAAATATTTTAAAAGGCAAAGGCCTAGAAGAGCTAATGCAATATTAAATGTAATATTAAAGAAAAATTATCAAGAATTAAACTTGATGATATTTATTTAGCAATATATACAGTGATATACAGTGTGTATGTGTGTGTGTGTGTAACAACAATTAAAGGAAAAAAAGAATTTGAAAGAGAGCAAGAGAGTGGAGTACATGAGAAGATTTTGAGGAAGAAAAGGGAAACAATGTAATTCTATTATAATCTCAAAATACTTTCAAGAGCCTAGACCAAAGACCTGGAATAGTTATTGCAGTATTAAATGTAATATTATAGAAAAACTGTCAGAGCTGAACTTTGTGATGCTCTGTGAGGCAGAACCAATCATGACAGCATACAGACAGAGAGAAAGTATAGGCAAATGGACACACACAGAAGGCCAGAGAACAATGAACAATTTACAATTCAGACATGGGTTTTCTTCTCTGGGCAAGGAAGGAATAACCTACCATGCTGCCCTCTACTCACAGTCAGTAGCCAGTCATACTGTGCATAGCAAGTACAGCAGGTACCTTC
Organism: Grammomys surdaster; assembly: GCF_004785775.1. Lineage (NCBI taxonomy): Eukaryota > Metazoa > Chordata > Mammalia > Rodentia > Muridae > Grammomys > Grammomys surdaster. Next base: position 1,758,058 of record NW_021604594.1, read on the forward strand.
CTATGATCAGTAAAAGTGCAAGTCCAGAAAAATCCAATTATATATTGACAGAAAAATGTGTATTTTTTTAAAAAAATTAACTAGTCTGAATTTATAATTTGATCATTTAACTTTGTGGGAGGGTGTTAAAGTTGTCATGAATATAAGATAAAACTCAGTGGCTTGTAAATAATGTGAGTGATTGATATTCTAATGTTCTGTAGGTCCTGAAGCTGCTGTGTTGGTCTTGGAATCTCATAATAATCTTGGGGGGAATTGTGGACTCAAACATGTATACATTACTTAATGCAAATCCTGAATATTTTAGTGTTGTCTAAATGTTTATTTCACAGTTTTAGCTTGAACAGTTATATAAACTATTCTCCCCTCTGTGGGGTGCTGGGCTGGGAGAAGCATCTGGGTACCTGATTGAGCAAGTCTTGAACCCCGTACCTTTATCTGGACGGCAAGTGTTTGGCTTTTGCCCTCAGGCCCTGGTTCTTTTCATTCAGCTTCGGCCCTCCGCAGCCCCTCCCAAAGAGAGGTCTATGACCATCAGTCATGAGGAACAGTGCCTCAGGCTCTCCCACTTGTAGATGAGGTATCCTCAGACCAAGCCACTAGGCGTTATCTGCTGCCAGACCCTAACCCACCCTGAAACTGTATATAAGGGCTCTATTCTGGAGAAGTAAAAGTGATCGAGAATCATCCTGGTGTCCGAGAGTTTCTGTCACAAGAGCTGTAACACTAGAGCTGTATCACTGCTCTCCCAGAACCTTCCTGGGGCACCAAGCTGCTTCCTTGCTAGCTAGCCGTCTTCCTATTGGCCCAGTCCGGGTGGGTCAGCGCTGAGAGACAGGTGCAGCAGCACCTGGGAGTGACTGAGCAGCAACTGACAGCAGAGACTCGGGCAGAGGCAGCAGTGGGGGCAGGCAATCTCTCCTCCATGCTTGAACTCTGTACCCTTTGGCCCAGACCTCTCACACCAGGCCTGGCCGGAGACCAACAGACAGTGGAGACGTGGGCAGAGGCAGCAGCAGAGACGGTAACAGACCCTCCCTGCTCTTACTCTGTCCTCAGCAGGGAGATCATCATGGGACACTCTCCAGAACCGGGGACCCACACCCCTCCTTCTGATTATAAAAATATTTTCTGCATGCCTAGTGATAGGATAAGTCAATTGTTAGCTAAAAGAAGAAAATGAAGGCATTTAACAAATTGTGACAAATTGTACTATTATTTTACATAATTTTATTGCATGATGCCCTTTGAATACTAAGCAAATATTCATCCTGGATTCATTCCTCTGTCTCTCTTTAATTGTTGCTGTGCCTTGTGGCTCTGAGTTGCAACTTCTCTGCTTGCTTTCTCTGAGTGATATCAGCCCCTATAGGACTTTGATAAATCTCAGCATGCTGAAATGCACACGCAGACAGCTCATAAGTGTTTCACAGACTCAGACTCTATTTACAAGCCATTATTGATCACTGTCTGAGGACTATATCACAAACTACCCAAACTTCACATATTGCAGTTCTTTACTATTATTACTTGAGCAAGCACACTGATCCTCTTTCAATTGTATTTGGATAATGACATTGCTTATTGCATAGCCCCCCATAAGCAGGAAAATTGGGTGATCTATAAAGAAATAGCCACATCACATTTGTGTAAGATGTGGGGTGGTGGACTATGAGAAGCAATGAGGTACCTGCTTGAGTCTGCTTCCAACCCCAGAAACCCTAAAGTGATGGTAGGAGTTGATGGTACTCCTGTGCCTCCTGGTTCCTCTCACTTAACTTCAGCCATCTACAGCCCCTCTGAAAGAAAGGTTTGTGGTCTTCAATCATGTAGCACAGGTAGAGTGCGTGACTACAGGCCACAGAGCCTTAAGAGATCTCCATATTAATGAGATTCCTAAAGGCCAGAAGGCATAGCCAATTAAGCACTCCTTCCCAGACCTTCCTTCTACTTGCAAAAGGTATTTAACCTCAGACCTGCCCTGAGAACATGGGGTACAGCTTCATCCACTTTCCACCATGACAATAAACCTTTTAAAACCATGGACTTCCTCTTGTCTTTGGGGCCCACTGTAAATGGAGAACTGTAAAGAGGGCCTTCAACCAATGAGTAGCCGCCTAATCTCCCGCTGGAGGACCTCTCTGCATTCCAGCCATGGAGCTCATCAACTCAAGCTCCTGAAGTGGAGCTCAGTGGCTTCCCATAACCCAGCATCAGCCTGGCGTTGAGTGGAGTGAACTCAGTCATATTCCCAAGCTTCTGTCCTTGAGCTGTAGCCCTAGCCTCCTGGGGCAACAGACACGAGGGATCTACAACTCAGCCCAACAAGACCCACGCCCATGAGCAAGCTACAGCCCCACATATGGAGAACCTACTCTTCCTACTATTGACATCTGTTTATCTCTCACTTTCCCTGGTCTTCTGTATTGGTTAACTGTTACTGTGTTTTATGGCTTGAATATTTGTGTCACCATAGCTTCCTAATTTGAAGCATTACTATTCAGTGTGATGGTAATAGGAGATGGGGCATTTGGGAGGTAATTATGTCATGAAGTGGGAGCACTCATGAACGGCATGAAAGCTCTTATGATAAATGAGAGGAGAAAAAAACCTTTGTTTTTATTCTGCGCCACACAAAGATGCAATAAGACAAGTGCTATCTAAAAACCTGGGAGAGGTTTCTCACACAACCCACCATGCTAGATGCTAGAGCTCAGATTTCCCTGTTGCAGCGTTGTTTAACTTCTGTTGTTTAACCCACACAGTTTATAATGTTACGTTATGGCAGCCCCAGCAGTCTAAGACAGCAATTTTCAACTTGTGGGTTGTTTCCACCAGAAAACGCATATTTTCTATGGTCTTAGGAACCTCAGTAGGTAAATTACACCACTCAGTAGCAAAATTACGGTTCGGAAATAGCAACAAAAATAATTTTATGATTGGTGGTCACCATAACATGAGGAACTGTATTAAAGGGTCACAGCATTAGGAAATTTGAGAACCACTGGTCTAAGGCAGTATGTAACATATAACCCACCACTTAAAGGTTTAAAATTATATATATATATATATGTATATATACATATATATACATATATATGTAATACATACATACATATATGCATATTATTATTGCTTGTTTCCTGGGTAAAGATGGGTTCAGGTAGACAGTTTTTACATGGACACTGTCTTATAGTGTCAGTCATATTTTGTTTTCTGCTGAAAGTCACTTTGGAGATGGACAGAATTAGATGTGAAATTGCCTTAGTCAGTGCCTGATAGTCTAAGTTCCACTGTGACTGCTAAGCAACACCTGCAAGTGGCTCTGCCTATGTGCTCACCCTTCTCATTGTATGGTGATTTGCTTCCAAGCAGGGGTGTTCTAAAAGCCACTGTGTTTTAAGAGATGGATAGAAAAAGCAAGAGGGAATGGAAGGGTTATTCCTGTAGCTGATCCAGCCCCACTGCTCCCATTCTATTAGGCTCGGGCAGTTACAAGACAGAGGAAAGGTAAAATTAAATTGCTTCTCAGTGGGAGACAAGGTTGAACTGTAAAAAGGTGAAGAGACATGAGATGCTTTTTCGCAACTCTCTTTGGAAAATACAGTCTTAAAACCATGACGTCTTTTCTTTAGTCCTCTTATGTAATTCCTGAGCAAGGTACAGGTTGATTGAGCAAAAGCTTACTTGTTGAGTAAACTCACCATCTGACCAGTCTTTTACTTTTTCACAGTTTTTAAGTTTATCTAAAATAATAGTATAAAGGCATTTAGTCATCTTCAACAAGCCAAACTGTGCCTGACCTCTCAGGCTGTTGTTGGCTTGACACTCAACCTCACCTCTGATTTCCTCTGCTCTGTCTCTCTTTCCTCTTTCTTCATTGCACATCCTTTCTGCTTATTTTTCTCATCACTCAGCTCTCAGCTTGCCCTCCTTTACCACGGCAGCAGCTCTGGGCTGTGCTCAGGGCTGATTGTCTTTCCCATCCATCTCCCACAGGCTCCACTTTCTATGTTTTTTTTTCCTCCCTGCATGGCACTCTTACCGTTAACATCACATTCCTTATTTATGTTGTTTACTTTCTCTGTTCCTCACTAAACAGAGCAACTGGAGGTCAAAGGCAATGCTCTGGTCAGCTTTTTAGCCTTGTTACCAGGTCTGACTCAGAGTAGGCTATCAATGTTTGCCTATTGATATACTTATGATTTTCAAAGCTCTTGGCTTTTTGTGGGGGGTCGGAAACAAGGAGATGAAACTTAACAGCAGCAGAAATAAAATTCATTACTGACGCTGCAATGATTTGCTTTGGTGCAATTTGAGAATCATTCTGTTTGTTGACACTGTGAGTGAAAAACAATCATATTTTGGTAAATGCAACTGCAGTATGAGTCATGTATTTGAAAATCAGTGCAATGTTAGACATGGTACAGGAATAATTTAAAGAAATATAAAGAAAATAAAGAGTGAGTATTTTGGAGAATAGAGAACTTAGAATAACTGTGATATACTTTAAAAATGTCTGCCATAGTAGTACTTGGAGACTCTATCTGCTTCTGAGTCGGTCTGTCTCGATTGTGTAGTTCTGAACAGGAGGGAATAATCATAAGGTAGCCTCAGGACCCAGTAGTAAATAGTCAATAGTCAATAGTCAATAGTCAGTAGTCAATAGTCAATAGTCAATAGTAAAGTTGCCTTGAGACAGAACTACATTTATCACATTACCTCCATAGCAATGTTTTAGAATTTTGGAATTAGCTAGTGATAGTTCAGATCCAGTGTCTGTTAGTACCTGGGAGTTTTTTTTTTAAAATTTCCTCTTCTCCAAAGTGCATTTGGCTTGGTAATTAGTTATTAGCTGAGCACAGCAGTGTATGCCTGGAATTTCAGCACTTGGGCGTCTGAGACATAAGAATTACTGTGAGTTGAAGGTTATAAGACCCTGCTGTGACCGATACTTCTCCCCTCCCCGGTCCCTCCCCCCCCCAAAAAAAAAGACAAAAAAAGGAAGAAAAAGAATTCCAAAGGAAATCTGTCAATCACAAGCCTTATTGGTATTGCATAACTGAATGTGAGGTTGGAAAAATGAGCTGGCACAGTATAAGGTTCCTGAGTCCTTGGCAGCAGTCACTGCGCCTCTCTCTGCTCTGGACTCTACTTGTGCTGTCCTATCACGTGGCGCCACCTACTGCCTGAAAGACTTTATTAGCACAGACTGGAAACAATTGCCTGTTAGGTGTAGCAGTGTTTTTACTGCATACACACTTTTCTACCTTTACAGAAATACAATAGGTTAATTATGGACGATAATTTTCATATTTCCCATGTCATTCCTCAGCTGTGAGTATCAAATTAATATGTCTTCAGATTGTACTGTGTTCGGCTTAAAAGTTGCTATTTGAGTTGCTGACTTGAGTTTCGTAAAAATCATTCAAGACATTTCAACTAGGGATTCGGATAAAGTTTCCAATTTTGAAATGATTCTGAACATACCTCTGCCATTTTGTACCGTGGTTTATGAAAAGTTGCATTCCCAGCATGGACAATTATAAGTTAAAATGGGAATCAACTCTGAGAAAAACATAGGAGACACTTAATGATCCTAGAATATCAAATATTCAGTAAGAGTAATTGCCAAGATTTAATTCTTTATGTAAGAATAAGTAAGCACATTTATTTTATTAGTATATAAATTTGTTTTTGTTTTAGTCAATGGTAAAAGTGTGTATATCAAATAATTGTTCTACTATAAATTTCTCTGGGATTTATTATCAGTAAACATTTGATTGTAAACCTGTTGTATAAATTTATGTGCCTACAGCTATATAAAAATTTCTCTGTTTTACAAAGGGATTGCTACTGGAAAATGTTTAAGGTCTCCCCTGGAGCGCTTGGCCTTTTCAAGAAATTCTGAGATTAGAAATTGGATTTGGTCTGGGGGTTGGTCGAGAGTGCCTTGTCTGTCTTTCTGAATGGGATTAGATGTTTTCTCCGGTCATGTGGAGCTTTTCTGCTTGTACGGATGTAGCTCTGTCAACTTTCCATCTTCTGGGAACATCATGATCAATCTGCTAGCATCATAGATACATGAAAACCCAACTATTGCAATGGCTACTTTTGTTCATTTCTCAAGCAAGGCCTTCGCACTCACCGTCGATTCTGGGGTTCAGAGTCCCAGCCTAGCCTCGAAACCTGGAACTGCCACCACGTCCATGGCACTGTGGTTTCTCATTCCGGTGGCTATGTTTTCCAGTGTGAGATCTGGGTAACTAGAGCGATTTCAAAGCTCTTCAAGGACAGTAGAGCTTCCTTCAGAAGTTAATTGGCAAAATATATGGCCCAGTCAGTACGAGTGAGTATGCGTGTCTATGTGCGTGAGCTAGAGGCTGACATTGGCTTCCTCTGCATCTCTTTACCTTGCTTATAGAGAACTGGTCTCACGAACCTGGGGCTTGATGATTCAGCTAGAATGCTTGGCCAGAGGGCTCTACGGATTCTCTTGTCTCTACTTTCCCAGGAACGGGATTATAGCTGTGCTCTCAACCAACAAAATATGGGTGCTGGTGATTCAAACTCAAGTCAACATTTACCAATGGAGCCATCTCTCTAATCCTCAGCATCGACATTTCCACAGTTTAGCCAACCAGCTTTTGTTAGCTATTTTATTTTACCTTTTAAATTCGACACAAGCTAGAGTCACGTGGGAAGAGGAAACCAAAATTGAGGAATTGTATGCTGTGGTCTGTGGGACATTTCCTTGATTGGTGGTTGATATGTGTGTGTGTGTGTGTGTGTGTGTGTGTGTGTGTGTGGTTCAGTCCACTGTTGACAATGCTATTCCCAAGCAGGTGGTTCTGGTTTATATAAGAAAATAAGCTGAACAAACCATGGAAAGCATCCAGTAAGCAACGTTCCTCGGTGGTCTGGGCTTCAGTTCCAGATTCCACGTTCCTGACTTGGTTTCCGTCAATAATGGATTTAAACATGTAAGCTAAAGTAAAGCTTTTCGTTGCTAAGCTGGTTTTGTCAGTGTTTTATCACAGTAAAATAGACCCAAACTAGTATGCAACCAAACAACTTTCACTTGTATGCCCTGAATGTCAACATTAAATT
>NW_021604594.1:1765267-1775637 GCF_004785775.1 Grammomys surdaster
CTCCATCTTTTAAATTTCAATTAGAAAATTGGTGTTGATCTTTTGGAATATATTTTCTACCTGAAACCACTAGGGGGCACAGTATGGTCATAGTCTTGTAATGACAGATAGGTTGAGGGGCCGGTTCTGAGGGTTCAGAATTGTCTTGCAGATCACTGCTATCGAGATTTCCCCGGACAATTCAGTGCTAATCCCTTCAGATTGCATTGGAAAGGCTGACTTGGCGTTCCAACTCTCATGCCAACTGGCTTGGGGCCCAGGAAAAGCCCATGTTTCATTCTGAGTGTGAAGGCAGGAAAAAAAAAGGGATGGATAACACTAGACAAAGTTAAGAGCAGAATTTTAAGGAAGCCAAATTCTTGGAGGTAGTTGTGGAAAGTTACAGCAATTCAAAAACAAGAGAGATTCGATGGTAAATTCACTTTTATGGAAAGCACCAGGAGACTGAAGAGCACCTGAAGGTCGTAAGACGCAGGCCTGTGTCCAGCTTCTGCTTGTTTCTTTTTATGAACGTTTGTCCCGGTGCATGTGTGAGACATATGAACATGCGTTCACACTGTAATTGTTCCTCATAGGTTTGAGTCACATCCTATAGGTTCATATCAACCTGTAACGTGATAAATAAAAAGTAAATCCAGGAACACAGTAGACCTGTGAAAGCACCTCACAAGGGATGGACAGGGTGCTAGCCAGAGACTCCAGTTCCTTCTTTGAATAGGGATGTAGATCCTTTGTTCTTTTTAGTGCTCCTGGCTCATTTCTTAATCATTTAAAATAAGATGTTAGGGTTAAGAAATATTTGCCTTTTGCAATGAAATATTCATTTACTTGTGAATGATAACAGAAAATGTGTTACATTTATAAAAATAGCCAATTAATCATTTGTGCACTGTTCTGGAAAATATTAAATGATCTGTGTTTTCTTTTTTCTTTCTTTCTTTTTACTCATTTTTCTCTTACACTATACATTATACCTGAATTCTCTCCCCTCCTCTTAGCACTAACTCTCCTTCATTTTCCTCCAGAAAAGATCAGACCTCCAAGTGATATCAGCCAATAATAAGATGCAATACTGCTAGGCACAAACTCTCATATCAAGGCTCATCGAGGGAACCCAGCAGGAGGAAAAGGGTTTCGAGGGCATATTTTCCTAAACACAAAATATTTTTGAAATTAGAAATTTTATTTGAAGCTTAATAATTTTTTTAAAGAAGTAAACAGAAAAATCTAACCTGACAGATGACAGACTAAGAAATATTTTAACCCATTTATTTCTCTACATCCTTGGACAATTTGCTTATAATCATATCATGAGAAGTGCTAGAGTAATATCCAGATGAAATGTTTTCTTATGTATTTTGGAGTTATACCCAGGAAATACAATTGGAAATTGGATTCTGTGGTTTTAATGATTGATATATTAATCTTCCAGGTTAGAAATGAGACACAAAAAGAGCTAATTTTCAGTTCTCAACCCTGACTGGAATAGTAAGGAAGACAGGGTGAAGTTGCCAGGATCATAGGTGAGAGTGAGTTTGCTGTAGGGAAGAAAATGTGAGTCTGGTGTTCTTCAAAACTGAAGGACCCACCTTGGGAAACACGATAAAAAGCTCTGTCCTCTGAACTGCAACAGAAAGATTTCCAGAAGAGCGAGAGAGTCCTGTGACCATGTCCGTGGCTTTAGCTGAAGGATAAAGACTAACTCTGGGCAGCAGGTGGAGGATCAAGATAGAAAACTCAAGGTCTAGTCATTAAGGACTCATGGTGAGCAGCATCTTAGAGGAAATGCTGTCAGGGAATTAAATGCATAAGCTATACATTATTAAGAAAAAGGAAGATTGCATTTAAAAATATTAATGAAAACAGTTTGGATCTGTGTTCCCTAATGCAGCTAACAAGAAAAGAAGAAAACAGAACAAGGCTTATGTGATAAAAGCAGAAAAACAGTCTGCCTTGTATCTGACATGGTGTACTGACTTTACGTTGAGTTTTATGTATTTGAAAACACAGCTTGACTTATATTCCATCTGTAAACCAAGAGTCAAGTTTTCCTCTCTCAGGAAACACAGCCAACGGCCGTATGTCAGACAGTGCTGTTTTTAAATGTTTGTTTTGTTGTGCTCTTGTCCTGTGCACTTTTTCATTTTGCTTATGATAGCCACTTTCCTTGTACAAAACTTTTTATTTAGTACTGATCACTAACAAATATCCTCACAAGCATAGATATCCCAGAAGCTTGCCATTGTATATTTTTTACCCTGCAGTAGCTGTACTCTTCACAGTTGCCAAGGAGGTTTGTAGTAAGGGATAGTGCAGTATAGGAGGAAAATTAGATTTTTATACTTGATGTGACCAATCTGTATAAAAGCACACAGAAAATGAGTCTCTCCCTTAGGGAGTGTCTGATGGAACACTCCTGTTTTCATGTTAGAATTCTTTGCTCAGATCCAGGCTTCACCATAAGATGGATTCCAAGTTGCAGAGACATAGTAATTATGAATGGAATTATGAATGGAATCTGAAAATAAAATAATTATTGATCTTGTCTGAGAATGGCATTCTCCGTCATCACGCAAACTGATTCCTTTTAGCTTTCTTGGCATTAGATTATATAAAAGTTGCTTTAGTTAATAGAATTGTTTAGATAGATCATGGTATTGAATGCATGCTGTAGCTTTCATCGATCTGTTCTGACTCTTATAAACTATATAACTGATAGATCAATATTAGCATTTCATTTACTAATTTTAAAAACAAAATCTCTAACAAACTGTGTGCATTTGCACCTGAAGAGTTTTTTTGACAGTCTTTGTATTTCTGATATGGAATATAAAGATCTTTTATTTTCCACTAAGGAAATAGTCCATACCTTTATAATTTGCTCATTTTATTATTGTTATACCTAAAGGACATAGACATTTTTCTTTTTGAAACACATTTTAGGATTGGTACATTTATTCATGAATCTTGTTTAGAAGAGAATATATTAAAAATGAAATAAAGATCTACTCTTCACATAATGTTTTAAAAAATAAGAGAATAATCTAATTAACAAAGCCAAAACAGTACCACATATTGTTACTGGCAGAGCTTTTGTAGATTTTGTAAGGAAACCAATGAACTGCTTATCTCTATCACATTTGAAAGTCATTTTTATAAATTAAGAAATATAACTGCATGTAACTCTGACATTAACAGAAAATTTTATTAGTAATTTATCATATATCTTTTAAAAGCTAATCACAAGTCTGGTAAGATGGTGCAACATGACAGGTGATTGACCCAAAGCCTGGCCATCTGAATTGAATCGCTGGGACCCATGTAGTGGAAGGAGAGAACCGACTTTCACAAGTTGTTCTCTGACCACAGCGCATATGCATGTTGCACATGCACACACATACAAATAAATCAGTGGAACTTAAAAAGATCATCTAGCATTCATACTTCTTTGGCCAAGTCTCATCTGCAATTTCAGAACCATAAATGCTCTAATTTCTAAATACAGATAGGACTGTAGCATATCTTCATAAATGCATTTTCCGACATTAAAAATACCCACTACACATTTCCATTCAGACTTAAGGTAAGACGATTGCAAAGAGCTGGCTTTGCCAAGTAAGATTCTAGCTGATCCAGATGATGTGGTAAATATAATTAGAATAATGCTAACGATAAACTTACGTGGGTTATTGTTATTAGAACCACTTTAAATCATCACGAGCTTCATGGTTTTCATCATAAGATTAATTCCTCTCTACAATGTATGATCAGAGCTTACAGTGTTTATTGTCTCACTGCATGTGACTAACACATTAGTCCAATTTCTCCCTCCCTTATTGTTACAAGCTATTGAGGATATGAAATTACCCACAATCCAGATTTTATTATTATTTTGGTGTTGATTAAAGTTAACTGATATATAGCGATTATATGTGAAATATTCTATCTTTTCTACTGAGAGAAATAAAAAAAAATCTATGGTGGAAACACTGGTGCTACCCATTCTCTGTTGTCTTGGGAGAGAGGTCCATGCACAAACCTTTTATATTTAACTGCTCAGTTCCTGGCTCAGTCTTCCGAGAAAAAATTGAGATTCTTTCTCTGAGGTTCCCATCACTCAAAGCACTCCCATCTAGTGTTACTTAGGATTGCCTTCAGATATAGGAGAAGTTTACACATGTGCTCTCAGTATCTGGGATTAACCTATAGGGCATCCTCGGGTTGCCGTGGCAACCTATATAGGCAAGGTCTGCTAGACAGAGAATGTTAGAGGGGGCTGTTGGTGTTAGGCCCTTAACTCACTCAGACACTACAAGTCTCTTCATCTCATTTGACACAACCCCAAAGAGTCTTCCTCTTGAATCTCTGTTTTTATTATATTTTTTTTCAAAGTCACTGACTTTTTAGAAAGTGATATGTCATAGCAGCTGGGTAAGAAATGACTTGTTAAATGGGTCAGGTTTAACGTCTGCTAATATTTCTGTTTTGAAAATTATACTTTCCTATTGTGTTTCACATGAAAGCTTTTCAGTGGGGGGAATCTTCATCTTATATATTCAAAGATGATATTCCACGAATTTGGGAATACTTCCTGAAGCATCTTCAGATAAACAGGAAGAGTGGTTTGGAGTGTCAGCTCCAAAGTTCAGTATTCCAAATCTACCAGAAGATGTCACTGTCGTGTACAGAATCTACCAAGAGACCCTACCAGTTACTTCTGTGGCTCTCCTTTGTGTCTCTCCTAATCTTGCTAAACTTCCTCTGGAGTTCAGTGAAAGAAAACACAGGGGTGAGGGCCTTGTCTCCAAGTTGACAGGCTCTGACAAATTACTACATTCACAGGATGGGGATGCCAATCACACACCCACAGCATTTTACTGAAAAAAATTCCCACATTAGTAAAAATCCTACTTTGATTAATAGTTGTGCATGCCATCAACCAGAAATTAATAACCACATAATATATCTGTTTTGCTTCTACAAAAGAGTATGCCTATCACATTTAACTTTACTCACTATCAATTAAGAAAACCCAGACTGTTTTGCCAATGCCTGTGATTAAAGTAACAGCTCATTTAAAGCATATGAAGCAGGCTGCCAACATATACATTTTAATTTAAGATGAGTGGATGTCAGAAATAGAATCTGTACAACTTGTTTTATTATGAAGATGCTGCTGTTTGTGTTCTGAGAGATGCTATCATTAAAGTTTGCTCCAGTCTTGCAAGGCCTTTGTGTATGTTTGTGTGTAGGCAAACAACCAAGATTGGTGGAGAAACATGTTCATGGCTGAAGCATTTTTCTTGTTTATTTGAGGAACAAACACTGAGGGGAGGAAGTAGACATGAATTTATATCCCAGGTGACAGAAAGGGTTGAGTGTGAGGTACTTGCGGGCCAAACAGCTGGACTTGATTCAGGTCACTGGCTGGAGTGACAGGCAGGCTATCAAAGGCAAGGCAATTAGGCAACATCAGAAAAATTTCCAAAGAGTAACTTATTTTTTATGAAAAATTCTGCTAGTTTTGCCTTTCTGTACATTTAATTCTACATCAGACTCCACCCTACTGCATGTATTTATATGTTGGAAGAGAGTGACTTGTGTAGGTATAGCATGTTTTACTTATGCCCCTAAATTAAAAAAAAAGCACTCTCTTTTCTGACTCAGTAAAATCAACCATCAATTCTTTTTGAAAATTAAAACATAATTATATAGGAAGTTCATAGTTAGCTCATGTTTACCATGCGCTGAATCATTCTGAGCTTTAAGAAAAAATATGGATTATTTCCTTCTAACAAATCTATGAAATGGCTTTTATTATTATTCCTATTTTCATATAAGGATATTAAAACACCACAGGGTTGGGAACTTATTTAAAATTACTACACAAAAGAGAGGTCAGGTTGGCATTCAGTAAGTCAGGCATTACAGACCTGCTTTAAATTAAAAAAAAATGTGTATTGATTTTTGTTTGCGTGTATATCTGTGCCCTATATGGGTCCTGGTGCCTGAGGAGGCCAGAGGAGGGGATCACATTCTCTGGAACTGGAGTTACAGATGGTAGTGAGCTTTAATACAGGTGCTGGGAAGCTTTGTCGTTTGTAAGAGCACCAGGTGCTCTTAGCTGCTGAGCCATGTCTCCAGCCCCTATAGACCTAACCACTCTGCCTTTTGTTGCGTCTCTGAAATGCATGGCTATGTTATCAACTATTTTTATTACCACTCTGTTGTAAAGTTTACTGCTAAATTTTCCTGCTGAGAATGAGGCGCCAGCTGAGTTTCACTCCGCTCTCTGACCACTGTGCACAGAATGGACTGATCCAAGAGCCGGTGGTAGCTCTTCTTTTTGTCACTTGGGATGATCACAAGAAACAGGGGACATTTCATCTTACTTCAACCTGTAATTCATTTTAGTTGAAAAAGAATGACAATTGTTAGCTAAGAGGTCACCAGAATCTACATGCCTTCAGATTGTGATCCTTCTTTTAAAAACTATGCATGCATGCTAGTGTATATTAATTGCACAAAACATGTCACATGATGGTTTCATTATGGATTTTCATACATGTATATAAGACACTTTGGTGGTCAGTCCCCTCAATCACCCACACATGTTCCAGTTTCATTACTTCCTCTTTGCAATAGTGTTTTGAGACAGGCTTATTTCATTTAAAATGATCTCATTTTTGAGATGGAAAAGGATTTGTCTTGTTTTCTTTTCTAGCTTTGTGACTGATAGAGTCCATTTGACAGGCTGGGATTATGGTGGGTATTTGGCCATAGAAAATCACAAAATTTACTGCCCTGTGTATGAATGCAGTGTCTAACATGGGACCTAACACAACAGTAGATGTCATAACTGTTTAATGCAGACTTCACAACAAAGGGCTCTCACGTACACTTCTAGACAGAATTTTTAGTGTGAAAGAGATGAGAGACACGCTAAGGTAAATATCTGTGCCAATTTTTATGGGTTATTGATTCCAACACAACTTTAGAGTCTTTTGAGATTTCTAGAGATTAGAGATGATGAATTATTTATTAACCCAAGGTCAAAAGGACACGGAAGATTTTGTACTGAGAAATAAATAGAGATTTCCAGGTGACAGAACCACTATATGTAGTTAGTTAAGCCCATGTTTTAGTTTATATAATGTTTTTTTGATTATGTATGCCAGAAATAATACCAAGTCAGGACGTCTTAGTTCTTATAAAATCTATATGGTGATGGACTAATACATTTGAATCAATATACCAATAAGCAAGTATTTATTGATCACCTTATTATCTGGTTAAATAACTTAAAGAAGGACCTAAAACCAGAACAGTCATAGTCTAATGTGTTGAGCTTTAGTTCTTCCTTGAAGGTTTATAGAGTATATAATTTTGATTATTTCTTCTTCTGCTCTTACAGTGAATAATCTTAGCTAAAAAGGATTCCCATTCCTTAAAGAGTTTTTGGTCTAGTTGGGGATACAAGCCACATCCTATGATCATCTCTCCGTAGATCTATGAGAATGTAACTAATGAGCCAAAGAAAAGCACATAAAGCTATATAATGATTCAATCAAATCTAAAGCCATTCAGGAAAGCTTGGAGTAGGCTGAGGTACAGCACATGTGTGATGTGGGGCTCCGGCTGAGCTCTGAAAGTCTGGTGTGTTTTGAACAGAGAAAAATAGTGCCAAATGTGCCTTCTAGACAGAGAGGCAAATGGTTAGGAATCATAGAGCAGAGAGGACCCTAATAGCTGAATCTTGTTAATGGAAGAATCCTGGAAGTTAGCTGAGGTTGACCCAATGCAAACTAGCTTCCCTTAATGGAGTTCTCAGAATATACAGAATATTGAGGATGAAGAGCCTTTGCTTGATGAATTTCATATTTATTCCAATTTGATATTACTGGAGAAGACCAATTCCCTTTTAATTTTATTCTCTCATAGGAGAAGAATGTGTGTTTCCTATCAATTAAATTAAGTAATTTAATTATGTGTGTCCAAAAGCACGTAGCTCTGATATTTCTGAGATCAAGATTGATAGGAAAGTTGCTCTGGAATGAATCCTATGTGCATTATCATGACTCAGAAATCGATAATGCTAATGAACATTTTACTCTGTCAAGGATACGACTTGAATAGTGTCCTTTGGAATGGAGGGAGAGAGGAATAAAAATAGGAATACATTTATGGATTATTACTGAAAATAAGAGTCCATTAGTTAAAAAATGCCTTTTCTGATGTGTGTGTGTGTGTGTGTGTGTGTGTGTGCTTGTATGTGTATGCATGTGCACAAAAAATAGAGCAGGGCATCACATGTCTTTCTTGTTCATTACCTTATTATTTTAAAAGTGAATGAGTGAGTCTTTCACTTAGACAGAACTTGAATGCTTGAACTAAAGAGATAGCCCAGTGATCTCTTGGCATCTAACTCCCCTGACTTCCAGTGCTGGAAATACAGAAACATGCAGCGATGCCTGGCTTTTCACTTGGGTGCTGGGAGTTCAAATGCAGATCCTCACACTCAGACTGCAAATTCTCTTGTCCATTTATCCATATCTCAGCCACTACAACATACCTTGAACACTGTAACCCTGTAAGAATATTGTTCTTGAGGTGAAGGTGATGCTTTACTATGAAAGTGAGATAAATATAAGAAATGGGAAACAAATGAAATTTAAGATCTGATCTTACTTTTTGTTATACGAACTAGTTCTATTATTATTTCACAGTCGCATAATTAGATATACATATGGTGGAAATAATTTGGATAACTGACAGCTGAGTGTTTTCCACAGTTCCTCAGTACATGATAAATGATTTAATTGTGTGGTTGGTTGGCTGGTATATGCTGGGATGCTTTAAAAGGGCGGAACTGCAACACAACAAAAACTTTTGTCCAAAAAATAGGTGAGATTGAGTAAGGGTAGATTTTTTTTCAAAGTAGTAATAATATAATGGCCTAGATCCCAAATACAAACCTCAGAAAACAGTCTATCACAAAATGGAGTTTTGTTTTTTTTTTTTTTTTTTTTTTTAGCTTGGTAAAACTTAATTATCCAGAAGCTTGCGTGAGAGGTAGGATGAAGGTTATGGGAAAGACTTTTGAGAAATTTGGATACACTGTTCCAGTTTAACTATGATAACAAGCATGGTGGCCTCAAGTGTATTTTACTTTGTATTGAGAGAAATTTAAATATTTAAACATTTTTATCAGCATTCAGAGAGGAAGCCTATTTCACGTTAAGGTAGTTACTGTGGTCGGTTCTGGAAATGTTCACTTTCTAGAGGACCTGATGGTGACTATTAAACATTAGGAGCCTTAGCACTTAATGGCAGTGTTCTTCAGTGTTTCTAGAAGGATCATTAGTACTTAATACGCAGCAGAGAAGTCGAGCCTCAATGTCACCAGAAATGGAAATTAACCACTAACAGCAACAGGCATGGTAAATAGACATGGAATGTCCAGGCCATAATCCCATTCGAAGAACAACTGACAGCCAGAGTATGCTGAGGGAGGAATAGTATCCCTAGTGAGGAGCACATCACTAAGTTATCCTATACCTAATGGTCATCCTTGAAGACATACACACATGTAACATTATGCAGACTGAGCAGCAGGTTACATTTATGCATTTAGGAATATGTGTATATATGTAATAATGATTAATGGAAGAAGAGCCCATGACATTGGAAAAGCATCAAGGAGGGGCATGTGGGAGAGTTTGGAGAGGGAAGAGGGAAGGGGAAAAGAGAGTTAGCATACCATCAATGTCAATGTCTCTTACTCTGCTCCTTCTGGTGTCACTTAAACAAGTGGCCAAGCATTCTGTGTTTTCTGGGATTCTTGATTCTGATGATTTTCTTTCTCTTCACTTTCAGGTGGTTTTGGTAGTGCTGTGTGCAAATCGAATATGTTCTCACACCTGATTGTTTTCCTTCATCAATTGGTGTTTTATATTTATAGGATACAGCAGTTTAATGAAACTTTAAATTTATATCCTGTTAGCAGTCTCTGAGAAGAGCAAAGCCATATAGACAGTAATGTACATGTGTGTGTGGTGTATGTATGTATGTATGTATGCATGTATGTATGTATATATGTATGTGAGATGTGTCAGATGATAAGGAAAAGCCCATGAGGTCTTAGCCCTACACCAAGAACTACAGGTAATTGAGGGATACTAAGACAGGGAGAATTAGTCTTCTCCAGGGAGGAACACATCAATTTTTTATTCAATGCCAAATGGTCAGCCCTGAAAAGTTATACATAAGTAACATTATATGAACCAAACAGGTTATATTTAGAAGCATATCTATATCTATATATCTATATCTATATCTATATCTATATCTATATCTATATCTATATCTAT
>NW_021604594.1:1775647-1783369 GCF_004785775.1 Grammomys surdaster
TCTATATCTATATCTATATCTATATCTATATCTATATCTATATCTATCTATCTATCTATCTATCTATCTATCTATCTGCAATAACAATTAGTAAAAAAAGGGGCATGGATGTGTGAAGGAGTTCATTGGAGGAGAGGAAGAAACGAGAAGGGAGAAATGTAATTAATTTATAATCTCAAAATGAAAAAAAGGAATACCCACCATGCTCTTTAATAAGATTTAAAATTTATCTTTCTGAAGTTTTGTCTTAGGATTAGAGACTTGGGGACTCATTTTCTTTGAGCTTAAAAATACGACCTAGAGTGATAAATGTTACCCATTTCAGTTTGTTAGCTTCAATCCTAGTATGTGCTGTGTCTCAATATGAGCATTTCTACAAAAAAATCTTCTTATTAACAAAAGCTCTCAACTTAGATGATAAATTGCATGAGCATCTGAAGAACAAAGCACATAGTTCCTGATGTTTGTGCATCAGATCCTTCCTATCGGCTTCACTGTTCCCATTTGTTCAAGAGAGCAGAGTCATTTAAGAACTCAATATTACTGATGGTTGTCTTACACTGCCATTTTTTATGTATAACTTCTTTGTAGCTCAGTTTCCTTTCCTATAAAATGATGTGTAAAGCATCCATAAAGATCTTCAGGAAAAAATCTGTTGAGAGTTTATTACACTTTCTGCAACATAAGACAACTGTGAAGGTAACTTTTATTCTCTTGTCTTAATTGTCACATTGGTGACAATGTCTTACTGCTGAACAAGCTCACCCTTTCCAGTTTTTTCTGAACTTGCTGGTTGGTTCAGGTCAACTGTTCTGGCTCAAACACCTCTCCACACTGACTGATTTACACTGGCTTCTCTTGGCTTCTCACTGAATTGCTCTGGTAGGCCTCAAACTAAATCTGGCAATCTGTTCTAATCTTCTGGCTGCTTTTTATTATCTGGCTTCAGCTGTCTCAACTCCACTGCACTGCACTCACTGCACTGATTCCCAACTCCCTGATGAGCCGATCAACTCAATCCCAAATGACTGTCTCTCTACCTGCACTGCTCTTAAATAGCTTCTCTTTCCCACACTGTTCTCATGAGAGTTAGGCTTATTTTATCTCTCACTCATTCTATCAAATCTTTCTCTGATTTGTCACTTTGTCTGGTCCTCAATTAGATGTCACTTTCAAACATGGCTGCTTTCTTCCATGAACTAGTTTTACCTTAAAGGTATGTATTAAGGGCTTGTCTATATTTCAGCCAGATCACACAGACCTAGGTCTTTGGATGTGATCCTTGCCAGAGCAGTCATGTTTCTGAATTACAGTTTGTTTACTACCTAGGGAAAGTCTTAGTAACCAATAGACTTTTAGTAACTTGGGACTGAGCATCTGTGATTTTAAAGGTGAGGTTTTGCAAAAGAGCTGACTAGAATGAGGTAGTTTATAACCTGCCAATCCATTGCTCAGTTACTTTATTAGAGAAACCAGAAGTATATGTCAATTAGCAGGATGCTCATCTAAATAATCTTCATGGACTAGCTTTTATTCTTGGTAAGTAAACTGCTTCACATAAGAATTCTATCTGCATAAGCAGCAGGCAGAGGGAGAAATCTGATTGGGAGAGGGGATGGGGAGGGGAATGGTGGAGTTTGGGTTCAGATGTGGGAAGAAACATACTAGAGGGCCAGAGGGCTGGGAGAGTGAATGGAGATCTGCTGCAGGCAGAGGAGGGGGATCTCTAAGACAGGACAGAGACCTGGGGTGGGTGGATCCCAGGAGTCTGTGTGGGTGACTTTAGCTGACACTCATAGAAATGGGGACATGAAACCTGAAGAGGCTACCTCTTGTAGCCAGGCAGGACCTCCAGTGGTGAGATAAGGACACCAACCCACCTGTAAATCTTTCAGCCCCAATTTTTTTCTGTCTACTAGAAATGCAGAAAACAAGATGGCAGAGACTGAGGGAATAGCCAACTAGTACACAGCCCAAAGTGAGACCCATCCTATGGACAAGCACCAATATCTGACACTATTAATGATATTGTGTTATGCTTGTAGATAGGAGCCTAGCATGACTGCCCCCTGAGAGGCTCCACCCAGCAGCTGACTGAAACAAATCCAGAGACCCACAGTCAATCATTGGACAGAACTTGGGGACTCTTATGGAAGAGTTGGGGCAATGATTGAGGAATACGATAGGAACTCCATAGGAAGGCCAACAGAGTCAACTAACCTGGACCCTTGGAGGCTCTCAGAGACTGAGCCACCAACCAAAGAGCATACACAGGGTGGATCTAGCCTTGCTGCCACGTGTGTAGCAGATGTGCAGTTCAAGATTTTTGTGGGTGCCCAGCAACTGGATCAGGGTCTGTTCCCAAAACTAATGACTCTGTGGAATTGTTTTCCTGGCTGGTCTACCTTGTCTGGCCTCAGTGGGAGAGAGTGCTCCTAGCCCTGCAGAGACTTGATGTGCCAGGGGGGATTCCCAGAGGGGCCTTCACCACCTAGGAGAAAGGGATGGGGCATGGGGGATGGAGGAGGGACTGTGTGAAGGGCTGTTGCGAGGGACAGAAGGTGTCAGGGATGTAAAGTGAATAAACAAATAAATTAATGTGGAAAAAAAAGAGAAGAATTGTGTCTTACTGAAGGTTATTTTTGGAGATGGTTACTAAGTTACTTTTTTCTCCTTTGTCCAGATCAGGAAATTACTTTCATCAATGATAACTCAGCTTTAGAATAACTTTTGTCTGTTAAGTTAAAATAGAGTTTGTTATTTTCGGTTCAGCTTAAGGTTCAGTAATTTTGTATGTGTGTGTAGTTTATCCTCCAATCGACTGGCATGATACAAGTGGAAAGAGTAATAGTTCTTGCTGTCTATGATTGCTGTGAGGGCTTTGCTCAGTGACTATGCATTTCTCAGCAGTTTTAAATTGTTTATGAAAATGAGAATTTTTGATAGCTCTGGATTCTGTATTAGCTGGATAACACCCATGCATTTTGCTATGCATTTTTCTGCCTGGCTTTTATTTGTATCTAAAATTTCTTGTACCAAGGGTTGTATAAAGTCATTTGACTTTCAGAGTTATGATAAAAAAAATCTCCCTCTTCTCAAGATGGCATATCCTGGTACCAAAAGTATCTAACACTATCCTACTTCTATATTTGTAATAAGGTTGAATTTTTTCAGGAATTATTAAGAAAACATTATGTTTTTACAACAATAAATTAAGACAAATAACATTTTAACATAAAAAACTCTCCTCCCAGTCCCTTCTTCTCACCTCCCCTGCCCCCCCCCATTCTCCCCTCCTTCCCTTCTCCTCAGAAATGGGGAGGGCTCCCATGGATATCAACGAACCATGGCATATCAAGTTGCAGTAGGGCTAGGCACATCTTCTCCTACTGAGGCTAGATGAGGCAGCCCAGTTAGAGGAAAGAGATACAAAGGTAGGCAATTTAGTCAGAGACAGCCCTACTCCTGTTAGGAGCTCCACATGAAGACCAAGCTGAACAACTATTGCTTATGTGCAGAGGGCCTCGGCCAGCCCCATGCATGCTCTCTGGTTGGCAGTTCAGTCTTTGTGAGTCCCTATGGGCCCAGGTTAGTTGATTCTGTAGGTTTTCTTATGCCGTCCTTGACCCTTCTGGCTCCTTCAATCTCTCCTCCTCCCCTTTTCCTCAGGATTCTCCAAGCTCTGCCTAATGTTTGGGTGTGGGTCTTTATCTGTTTTCATCAGTTTTTGGGTGAAGCCTCTCTGGTGACAGTTATGCTAGGCTCCTCTCCTATCTGCAAGTATAACAGAACATCATTAACCGTGTAAGGCGTGGGATAATACAATAAAACTTTCACTTAATCCTAAACTGTGGCTTTGGGTTTAAAATAATAATAGAAATGACATGATATAGTAGGGAAATGTGTTACATTGTTTACTGCAAAGGATTGATTAATAGTAATGGCAGAAATTAATGTGTAGATGATGTGTTGAAAAAGGAAAAGGCCAACTTTTTTCTTATAAAACTTTAACAGTATTTCAAATGTAGTAGGGTTTTGGGACAATTAGTTTTTCACGTAATACATGGGACTTGAAACTCAGCCAACAATATCATTTTACTTATGTGTTACCATATTACATCCTCAGTACATTTAGCTCAAACATTATGCCTTTAAATATAATTATTTTAATCTCAATATTTGTAAACATTTGAATACATGCATAAATCATCATCATTATCATCATCATCATCATTATCATCATTAATCATTTGGCTTTTTTTTTGAGATAATGCTTCTTTTCTGTGCAGCCATGGCTGTCTTGGATGATGTCTACTATCTTTGTAGAGCAGGCTGGCCTAGAACTCAGAGATCCATCCATATTCTTCCCCTACCTCTTAAGTCCTGGGATTAAAGGCTTGTGCCACCCTGCCCAGCTGGAGAAATTATTTTTTAACAAGTATTTCAATTGCTAAAAGTTGATATTCCAAGTAGTTCAAGTTCACTGTTTCAAAAATGACATTGTAATGTCAAATGCAGTTTCTGTCAAAATCAGAGAAACCATTTATTAAAATATTTTTATAACTAATTTACCAATGATAGCTTCTCATTTTAACAATTTTAGTAAACCAATTTTAAAGATTGTATTAAAAGAAATTTTAAAAATTATTTGTTATTAGGAGTTTATGTTTTAATATTTAGGTTTTATGATTACAGAAATGCCATTTAAAAAAATGTTAATTGTATTATAGATGTTTGACAATCTTTGTCCTGGATGGCATAAGGTGACATTGTGATAGAATTGACATGTATTTATTAGAGTGACACAAATTACTAGTTAGTTTTTCATGGTAAAAATATTAATATATCAATATATATATATTTATTTATTTGACAATTAATTACCAAACTGGTTGCAGAGTCTAACATAATTACTTGCTTAAGCCTCTATTTCTTTACTTACAAAATGTACTTACACAAGTATTTAAAGAATTGAATAAAACACATGTATGGAACTTACTATGGTACCTGGCAAATGGAAAAAGCTATGTCAATAATGATTATCACCATTTTATTCATAATTATAGCTCTAATATTTGATCTCAAAATTATGATATATTTTGAGTTCTGTGTCCTTGAAAGGAGGGGTGTTGGAGGCCTGTGGTCACGTATCTCAAGATCGCCTTGAACTCCTGACATAGATGAGCGTGATCTTGAACTTCTCATTGTCTTGTTTTCTCCTCACAAGCGCTGAATATAGGAGTAGAGCACAATGCCAGTGCTTGTTTATATAGTACTGGGGACTGAACACAGCTTTGTGCTAGCAAGTACTCTACCAAAGGAGCTTTGTGTTCAGATACTCAAGCTTGGTCTCGCTTGTGTATTTTGTCATCAACCTTTGACTGAAGGAAGACTTCCATTCTGTAGCTGTGAAGATGGCCACACAGGCGTCATTTGACCTACAAAGAGGAAATCTAGAGGTATATTTGTTGAGTGTCTCTAGACCCTTAGGGAGCTCAACAATTGTACAGGGTAAGATAGATGTTCTTAGGAAATACTGAACAAATAGAGTTGTAAAACACAAGCTTCCTAGCAGTGTGTGTGTGTGTGTGTGTGAATGTATGTATGTATGTATGTATGTATGTATGTATGGTTTGATTTATGTAAATAACTGTGCTCACTGACAGGGAATTGACGACTTTTCAGGAATGGTTCCACTCATGAGCGGTGTTTGGTTATAAGACTCTATTTATGACAGAACATCACAGAAGCCACTCAAGGGTAGCTTAGATTTAGGTGTAAAGGAGGGGGTGAGATGTTTATTTCCCATCTTACATTGCAGTAGCATTGGGTTAATGTCACAGCTATATATTTAAAGGATGAGGTTACCAGCAAACACACAGTACAGTAAACATTAAGTGATATGAATTATGAAACACTTCTGCATTTACTGGGTCTCCTAATTTGAGTTTACATTTTTTTTTTTAGCTTCTACTCTTCTTTTAGAGGGGCATAATGTAAAGCCTTCAGTCTTTATTATTACATGCATTATAATTTAATCAGTTCCCATAGCCTTAGCTAAGTGACAATTTTGGCTTGGGATAGCATTTTTGTTACATTTACCAAGGGTGGTTGTGTCATTTAAAATAGATACCAATGACTCTATACTTACTATTTGAAAATTTCAGGCTAATGTAGCCATTGTTGCACTTTACAGTTGGGATGATCCTGGGCATGATTGCAAGGAAAGACATTATAATAATGTCCTGTAATCTAAATGACTGTCAGTGCAAAGAAGTTAAATTTAGGATGGGCATTTCAGTTTCTTAAGTGCTACTTGGCTTTCTCTTTATGTGCTTGCATTACAATTGTCACACAATATATGTAGCAGTAAAATAGAGTCCTAAAGAACTAGATTCTTAGATAATTATTGCATTCCTTAATTCAATAGCCCCAGGATATTGACTAAGGCTGAATTTAACACATATGGATACCAATTTTAAGTTCTATCTGGAAATTCTTAAAAGCTTTTCATTATTGTACATTGACTCTTTAATTTCTGATTCTGAAACTACTTTCTTTGAGAGATTCAGGAAGCTCAATGGATTTCCTTGTTATTCTGATGTGGGATCAATTGAAGCAGTAAAATCAGTGATATAAAGGGTTTACTAGGCCGGGCTGTGGTAGCGCATGCCTTTAATCCCAGCACTTGGGAGGCAGAGGCAGGAGGATTTCTGAGTTAGAGGCTGGTCTGGTCTACAGAGTGAGTTCCAGGACAGCCAGGGCTACACAGAGAAATCCTGTCTCAAAAAACAAAAACAAAAACAAAAACAAAAACAAAACCAAGAAAAAAAGGGTTTACTGATAAATATATGCAAGAAGTATTACATTATGCAAAATGAAACTTAGCAAAGGAGCTCTGCTTCATTATGACTAGAAGCAGTATGTATATATACTAAACAGACTTGTCAGAAACTGTAGAAATGAAAATTCTGTACGATAATGGAAGCTTGGGCTTGTTGAGAAAATCTTTGCTAATTGTTATTTGCTAAGATTTACCCCCAATTAGGCTCTATACTCTTAACAAAAGGAGACACCCCTGTAAAGGAATTTTAATTCAGCAGCATGGCCCTTGCTTTGGCAAGGGGTTACATCCAAACACCTTCTAGATCTATGTGATCAGTCTGGATAGCAGACACTCCACACACATTTAATCCCTCTGGCTGGAATACAGACACATCCTTAGCATACACTTTTAAGGTAAGATTAGTTTGTAGAAAGAAGCAGCCATTTCTGAAAATGATGTCTAATTGAAGGGCAAAGTGTTAAATTAGAGAAAGATTTGACAGAATGAGTCAGAGATAGAATATGCCTAACTCTCATGAGAACAGACAGAAAAGAGAGGCTACTTAAAGAGCAATGACAGACAGATAATTCAGTTCATTTCAGAGCAGTTCAGTTCAATACACTTAAATTGAGTTGTGCTCTGTTGTGTTTGACTTGAGTGCAGTTGGGTTCAGTTCAGTTTGGAGCAGTTCAGTTAGTGGAATTCAGAGGCAGTCATTCCTAACAGAACATTCAATCAGAAGCCAAGGCAAGCCAATTCAAATCAGTAAGTTGGAGAAGAGTTTGAAACAGA
This sequence comes from Grammomys surdaster, assembly GCF_004785775.1. NCBI lineage: Eukaryota > Metazoa > Chordata > Mammalia > Rodentia > Muridae > Grammomys > Grammomys surdaster. The sequence continues at coordinate 1,783,266 of NW_021604594.1, forward strand.
ACATCTGAGTTGAACCAGCCATGCAGAGTTCAGAAAAAGCTAGAAAGAGTGAGTTTATTCAGCTGGGCAGTGGTGGTGCATGCCTTTAATCCCAGCACTTGGGA
>NW_021604594.1:1783469-1785549 GCF_004785775.1 Grammomys surdaster
GCAGCTGAGTTGAACCAGCCAGCCAGAGTTTAGAAAGGACTAAAAAGGGTGAGCTTAATTCAGCAGCAAGCATTTACACATTCCTGAAGTACAAACTGACCATTAGGCCCATTCTCATATCAAAGAACATGCTTTTAAGGAGGGCAGCACAGGGTCACTATTATCAGTAAGTCTGTCTTGGTCTGCCTTTACATCCCTTGTGTTCTCATCAGAAAAAACACAATTCTGACAAGTGGGTAAGGTGAATCTGGGTACCAACTATCTGAAAAGAACTGCACTGGTGTACTTAAGAAATGACTCTCTGGTAATACCTTTGCTATGCAAATCTTTTATATGCTCAAGTAGCCAGATTTGCAATCTCCTGTATCTGCTTAAATTGTTCAAAGAGGTTTAAAAATGATGTCTTATCAAGTGAGTCATAGGCAGAGTCATAGTGACTTGTCCCCTGAACCTTCACCCAGCCGATACCTGGTTCTGAAGATATCTGTCTTCCCCCTGAACACCCACACTCCAGTGTCATTCCCTTCCCCACATCCTGCCTTTCTGTGTTTATAACCCCTGTGTGACTGAATTATGATTTGAGAAAAAATAAATTATATATAAAAAAAAGAAAAAAAATGACGTCTTATGTGGAATGCATATGCCTAATGTGCATATAAGTTAGTAGAATCTTCTATTCAAGTCTGGCTCTTCTTTGAGCATTAGCCAGAGTTAGACAAAGTGATATTACTACTAAAGAGCTTTTCCTTTATTAATCTCTAAGTGAGTGGAGTCATTTCTCACTGAGAAGGTATATTATTCATATGTCAGTACAATTTTGGCAAATGTTAGCAAAATCCCATGTTTAGCTTAACTCATGTTTATCATAGCCTTTAAAAACGACAACAAACTTAACAAAATTAAGAATTGTATGATATCTAATCCATTAAAAACTTATAAATTAAGGTGTGCAATTTCTACAAAATCCAAAGTAGTGTTAGCTTCTATGTGATCAGTAAGCACAGCAAGTGATGAGTTAAGTATTCTAGATTTTCTAGTTATGAACTATTATTTTATTTCACAGCACCAAGGATCAAGCCGATGGCCTTTCACAAGCTAGGCAAACACTACCACTTAGTCACTCCAACTTCTTCCTTTCTTAAAAAAATAAAATTCCTGGGCTGGAGAGGTAGCTCAGTAGTTAAGAGCACTGGCTGTTCTTCCAGAGGACCCAGGTTTAGTTCTTAGCACCCACATGGTGGATCACAATCATTGGTAACTTCCTGTTCCAAGGGGTCTGACTCCCTCTTCTGGTCTGTGAACACCAGGCATGCATGTGATCCACAAACATACATTTAGGCAAAATATCCACACATATACAGTAATAAAATAAAAACATTAAAGTGCTTGTCTCTATTCCCATAAAGAGGTAGCAATAGCATTAGACATCTTGACCTGTTTATGAGGCAGAGCATGTGTGTTGTCTGTTCAATATCTGCTCTCCTCCTTTGTGCTATCCATAGTGATGCTGACTATGTTAGATCGGGTCAGGATTGATTGATGGGATGTGAAAATAAAAGACAGAGGATACTGACCTCTTTAGAGCAATTGAAGGGCCAAAGTCTCTTCATGGTTCATGGGAGTGGAGACAGTTGCCATGTGGCAGGGGACTTGGGATTTCATAAGGCAGACAAGGGGACTTTTGTGGGGAGCTAGGCTAGTTTCCTGCAGTCTCAAGGTGGTAAATAAATATGGAGATGGTATGACGATCTTATCAGAGCTTGTAGGATCCTAAATGTACACAGGTCAAGTTGTTTTCCCTGCCTAGAGTTTCTCAGGTTAGCTGAGGCTTTTAGGTTATTAACCCTTCAGGTTAGGGGTGCAGGAGCATGTTAGCACTCTCTGCAGATTAAAGAAATAAATAGGTAGGAAAAGTTGGAAAGTCAGGCAAAGCCAAAGTTTGTTCAAAAACAATTTAAATATAAAACCGCATAACCTACTAACTGCATCTTAGAAGCTCTAAGGTACCAAAGAGAACATTCTTAGATTCTGGCCATCATCAGAGAGAGAAAGGAAAGGGAGGGGGAGGCAGAGGGGGAGG
>NW_021604594.1:1785649-1816239 GCF_004785775.1 Grammomys surdaster
GGAGAGGGAGAGGGAGAGGGAGAGGGAGAGGGAGAGATATTCTCTTTTGTGAATTAGGACTCAAGTGGGTCACTCAATTAAATTTTGTGAAGATGGGAGGGGCATGGCCAGCAGCAGGAAATTGAGGAAGAAGATACATTATCTTATTAAAGAAATATTTACTACACTATCTCTTTAGCAGGATTTTTAGGTCAGTCTACCTTCCTAGGGTGGTCCCATCTTCCTGAGACCAGGCAATGGACTGACCCAATTGAATTAATTTTGGGTATCTTGAAGATTTAAATTTCCACCCAGGCCAGAAAGTTTCAGCCATTTGAAGTACCAAAAAGAACTTTCCCTTAAAGTTGCTGTGTGGGTAGAACCCTGATTTTGTGTGCATTGAAAGGACCTCCCATCTCCCACATTTCCTAGCAGTTAGAAAGCGGCATGAGTAGAAAATTTATCAAACTTTCTTGGTCAATTCTTTCTTTAATGCCTCAGTAGGTGGTTTTTTTTTTTTTTTAATGGCTCACTTCAACCAGAAGAAATTAACTGTTTTAAATGGTTCTATTCGAGCAACTAAGGTATCTACTTTCTAAAAAAGTGGTAGCTATCTTAAGAGCTAATTAGGACCAACTTAAAGAAAACCAATTTAAAGACTGAAGCGGCCTGAACAGAACCTGAACAAGTCTGGTCCCTGTTTAGTGTTTTTTTTGGGATTTCTGAGCGTGCTAATGAGTAGGCCTCTGACTCTTAGGCTCTTTTCCTTCTGTTAATCTTGTCCAATGATCATTTTTTAAAATCCTATTGTATTTTACTTTATTATATTTTATTATTGCCTCTTAGAAGCTGATTGTTTTCTAATGAGAGAAAGAAAGGGAGTGGATCCAGATGGAAAGGGATATGAGGAGGAACTTGGAGGATCAGAGGATGGGAAACTGTAATCAGAGTATATCATGTGAGAAAATAATCTATTTTCAATAAAATGGGAGGAAAAGAGAAAACTTGTTTAGTGTAATTTTTTGGACCATGCAAAATTGCTTATTAATGGGAGATTTGTGTCTTAAATATGGGACACAATTTTAAAAACATCTTGTGTATGTGTATATATGTACATGTATGAGGTATATGTATGGTACCTCCTCACATGTGTACATATAGATGCTACCACTCTCTGCTTTGTTCCACTGAGGCAGAGTCTCATGCTGAACTTGAAACTTTCAGTTTTCAGCTAGACAAGTATTCAACAAGCCCCAGCTACCCTCCTGTCTCCGGCTCCTCAGTGCTAGGGTTGTAGGTGGGCACAGGATGACACTCAGCTTTTACTTCAGTACAGTATTTGAATGCTGGTCCTCATGTACACACGGCAAGTTCTCTTAATTGCTGACTCACCTCTGCAACCCACAGTTGTTTCAATCTTGGAATCAGATTGAGTGTTGGATACTACTGCTCTCCTTTCTGCTCCACATTGCTTCCCAGGTAGTGCTTGCTTTATAAAAAAACAATTCACTGAAAACCCTATGTGATGTTTTGAATAAAAAAATGGCCCCCAATAGACTCATAGTGATTGGCAATACTAGGAGGTTTGGTCTTGTTGGAGTACGCAGATTTTCTGGAGGAAGTGTGTCACTAGGGGTGGATTTTGAGGTTCCAGATATTCAAGCCAGGACCAGTGTATCTTGCTTTCCTTGTAGCCCACAAATCTAGATATAGAACTCTCAACTACTTCTCCAACCATGTCTGTCTTTGTGCCACCATGTTTTTCTCCATGATGATAATGGACTGAACCTCATAACTTTAAGTCAGACCTAATTAGATGTTTTCCTGTATAAGAGTTACTGTGGTCACGGTGTCTCTTCAATCCATAAAACCCTAACTAAGGCATTCAATTTTATAGTATAAGTAATTTCAACCTATCAGGGATAATGTTGAAAGTCAACCTTGCTTGAGTTATGCATTTACTCAGTGTTTTTTTAAAAAAATATTTTCTTCAAAAATTGTAAAATATCTAGTCGTAATGCCCATGAATTTGATTCTGTATCATGCAGTAGTTTGATACACAGATGGGAACCATGAATTGAAGAAAATGTTCCTGGGTAAGGCATAGAGAGCATTTGGAAGCATGTAAAACTCAGATGGCAAGGCTCTCTTGACTTTTCTCCATTTCCTGGATCACTCACCAAAATGCCTTTTGTTACATCTAAATGGCTTTGTAGTAAGATCCCTGCTGAGTGATAAGAATATAATCTCAACTGCCTTGCTATAAAGTTTTCTAATTTCTCAACCACATATCAGCCTGAGCTTGACATTTACATATATACGACTGCCATTTTAAAGAATCAATCAATATTTAGAATTCTTGAAAGTCAGGAGGAGTTTATTAGGCATGATGCTTTAAATATTCTACAGAAGAGGGAAACAGTTCAAGTTTCTGAGTCCTGTTAGTGGATTTGTATAACAGTGAAGTATTGCTGCAAAAGATCTAAATTTAGTACTGGGGGAACATTAGTTTAAAGAACTGCACTTTTAATGGACAACCTGACTTCCTTTAGAGCAGGCTTTCCAAACCTCTTCTTTGTAAGATAAGATATTGTAAGAGCATTGGACTGTTGTCATTGAAATAAATGAGAATGCCAGTGTCCATCCACTCGATATTAGCAATCTTGCTGCTTTTCAGCCTCACTTTATGTCTTCCTTCCACGCACTTTTGCTGTCATCCAGTATGAAAGGTCCAAGGACAGATGCTTTCATGGTTATTTTAAAATGGAGCCTTGGGTACAGCTTTGCAAATGAACTGAAAAGTGCTTTGCTTACTTGGTGACAACACAGACTTCTTTGAGAATAGTGGTCAGTAAGGGAGTAAGAAACACAAAAATCTCTATCCACAGTTTATTAACATTTAAAGACCAACCATAGGTAGTCAGCAAAGTCCTTAACTTCCTCCCCTTCCAACTTGATTTCAGAGAATATCTGTGTTCTTGTCATTCTCCAGCATCCCATCTGTAGTATCTTTCCCTTGGTCCAAACAGAAGCACATTATATAATTTACAAGGAACAGGACAGAAAAAGGACTTTACTGCACGAACTTGCAAAGTTTTAGATTGTGTGTGTTTTAAATATTTCCTGGTGTTTAGATCCTTTACTCATCTACACAAGAGAACAATTTCATAATGAAAGGGGGGGGATAAAGGTGTTTTGATGCCCATTATGTACTTTGTTCCAGAAAGCTTTTCTCTTTATATTACTTAACATTTCTGTTATTGTTTTAGCATAGAATTATAATATATAAGTCAGAGTGGAGTGAAAGAATATACATATATGCTTGTGTGTGTGTGTTTATATTCACATTGTACTTACAAACACTCATAAGTTATCCTTCCTTTTAAAGGAACATATGTGTATAATGTTCTTTGATCATTCATTATTATATCTGTAAGTGTGAGAGGCAGGAAGGCATGTTGTCCAAATCTTCCATAAGTAGAGAGGGCATTGTGGTAGAACTCAGAAACTTATCATAAAGCATACTCAAAGGCCATATTTTCATTGCAGGTGGCTATGTCCAACATGAGTATTAAGCAAAGACCATCCTCGGAAGATATAGCGTTCTGTGGCTGATGATGGTTTGGTCTCAAAATTCTACTGCAGACTCAGAAACCTACACCATTGTATGAGAATATTCCTATTAATCTTCCTTTAATCATTTTATTGAGGTCAAACCTGTATCTTGTTCTGGTGTCTCCCCTACACTCTCTCACTTACTGTTTTTTGCAGGACTTGACTCTGACAAATCCCACACAAAACTCATCTAAACCTGCATTTGCTTACTAATGGAGCATGCCAGCATCTGCCCTTCAACATAAAAGACAACTTGTCACTTTCTGTTTTCTTCACTGCAAAGAAGACCCAGTGGCTAGAACACTGCAATGGTCAGAAGATGCATTTTCCTTATGTCTGACTTCACTGAACAAGGCTCTAAATGCCAAGCTTTGAAATTCATCGCTGCTCCTTGGTGCTATATCAAATACTTTGATTTGGGTTTAATTTTCTTTGGAAACTCCCTTTCCTTCATTTTCACCTTCAGTGCCCAGTTTTAGTGGTTGTAAGTTAAAGTACACATGAGAAGTGGGCACCAGAAAGTATTATCTTAAGGTTTATTGCTCAGGTCAACCTCTTCATGTACATGGTTGATTTTTATAATCTTTTGGTTAATTACCTGGTTCATTACCCTAGTAGCTTTCTTTCTTCCCATTAAGATGGTGTGAGTTTTCTCAGAAGTCTCCTCTAGGGACTTGGATTTGGAAGTGAAGCCTCTTTGCCTGCTTAACGCAGTGTTCCTTAGGTCTGCTAGTCATCTGCCTGCGGGCTCTTTCTGAATATATACACTGTTCGAATATACTCGTAGTATTTCCGTGGCTTTTAATGACACCATGATTTTATTTATATATTGAAATTTTATATATTTCTTTTGTCATTCCAATGAGATTCTAGAGGAGAGAAGCCTACTTGGCTTATCAATTTACACACCTTGTACACTGATGCCCATTTATAAGAGTTGGTGAGAGCTTAGGGCTTCTGTTCATATAAAATTATACCCAAACCAGTCACTTCCTGTGTATCTTGCTGGTTATTTAACTAAGAACCTCACATGACATGGCAAGAAAAAATGGCTTCAAACCACATATTCTAAAGGGGTTGTAAGTATTTTTCTTTGAATTATTATTCACATTTTCTTCATGCCTCTTTTTATCTTGCCCTATCTTCAAAGGTAATATATCAAAGAAATCCATTCTTTGTTTTCTGGGTGACAATCTCTTCTTGTTTTGAACTTTAGAAATATTTATTCCATTATCATGCCTATCACTATAATTCCAAGTTGCATGTAGTGTCCTCCAATTTCCTGAGACAACACTAGGTTTAATTGAAGTATATACTCCTGTGTGTGTTTGTATGTATTTTAAATATAAGTGACAAAATCATCATTCCATTTCACTTTTTAAATTCAAAGGTAGTTTAGAGGTACAGAAAGTAATCCTAAATGATTCAACTCAAGCACCTCCTTACAATTAAAAATTGAATTCCAAAAATATTATCTAAAGAATTGGGAAAAGAATTCATGGTTGGTGATTTGTTCTCATAGATGTTTAATTTGAATACACACTACTTCTTTGACCCACTTGTAGATTTTCTACCGATTTTATATGTATTTTAATTTCATTAATTTTATGTAATAGTAATATACATTCTCTAACTTGAATGACTAGTGTATATTTGAACTAGACTAACTATCCTTAAAAGGATGTCATGGATAACATTTTATGATAAATTGGCAACTGAAAAGTCAAATGAAAGAGCTAGAACCCTTGTCACACTGACCTCCATCACTTCTTGGAGAGCTCTTCTAGGAATTCAACCTTTATAGTTAAGATTAGACCATTTTATTGTAGATAAGAATCCCAAGGAAACAATTCTTAATAAAGGGGGATACCTTAGGAGTATATTGATCTGTGGTTTCCAATCAGAAACTTGACAATTGTTTTAAAGAGTGTTTCCTAAAATCTCAAAAATTAAATAACTCAAATGTGGTGGTGCACAACTATAAACACTTGAGAGGCAGAGGTCATGGGATCATGGTTTGAGGCCAGCCTGGGTTACATTGTAAGACATATTTTAAAATAACAACAAAGCCAAGAATATCAACAAAGCCAAATGAAGGCTAGAAGTATAGCTCAACTGCTTGACCTTTATATATAAGACTTAAGATTTTGATAGCACTGAAAAAGTAGTAAATTAATTATGCTTAGTATATTCATAGAATAAAGACTTTGATATTGTACTTTATTTACTTAAAGTAAATAAAGATTTGGCAATATTACTAAAATAAAATACTCATTAATGTAAAGAAACTTAAGTTTATATATTTTCTTATCTATTGTATTTATCATTTATAGGTGAATCTACTTCATGATACAAAAGCAAAGCTACCATTTATCATTAAAAGAAAAGCTGCTGTTATTAAATATTTATTATGCATTGGGCTAGTAGAAATTATAGTAAAAATATTATGTGAATCAATCTTTACAGCCTCTCTATGAGGGGTGTTTATCATTATTTTGGTTTTCATATTTAAGAAGAGAAGGCTTACCTCTTTTGTTCACAATCCTGAATCTGTTTAGTCATTGTTGGAGGAGTTATAACTAGGCAGCTACACTGCTAAGATCTTTGCTTCAAAAATATTTATTTTGCTTTGCCTTTGGAAATCAAGATCAAACCAGATTGTCTCTATTCACAGTTTATACAGTCTATTTCAATAGACAATTTTTTTTAACAAAGAAATAAATTCAGTAAAAAATATGAACATAAAATTATGCCTAGAGCAGTCTGGGAATATTTTACAGAAAAGATAGAATTTATCTGCATCTTCTAGCATGAGTATGAGTCTATTGCTAAAGCAGGGGTTGATGGTGCATTTGAACAAAATTGCGTGACATTCTAAAAGCTTATATGAGCATTGTTCATTTGAGAAAGAAAAATAATAGATGTTAAAGTTTAGAAGCAGAATGGCTTCTTAAAAAATGAGCCCTGTAAGTTTTAGCACACAGTCTCTCAGTCTCTCTCTGCTTCTTTTTGTCTCTGCAATCATGCTCCCCCTGCCCCCACACAAACCCTGTTCTGCACACAAGTTGCCTGGGAGAGATATATTCAGTCTCCTAAATTACCTAGAAATGACACCTCTATTTTCCTCCCTGTTGACAGCCTGGTGCTGTTTTGTCCATTTCTTCTCAGTGAAATAATTTGATCTTTATTGGACACTCTTAAAGGTTTTGAGGCCAGGCTCTGTCCAGCAGAGTGGCTGCAGATTTCGCCCAGTTTCACCTATTTCTACTCTTAACAACACAATTACAAATGCATGGTGACTGCACAGGCTGTCTCTGACACTGATGCGAGGAGAAATATGCAGCAACCTGCCAGACCTGAGCATTTGCAACTGCAAGTCACCTAGGGTGAGGAATATCCAACTCCAATTGAGATGAGTAATGAACAATAGCATTTTCAGGGGAAGCCTAAAGAGACTGTGCCCTAGGAGAAATCTAAACTGTATTGTCGACAGATTATTTTCCCAGTCTTTTTTCTAGTTGTTAGAAAATGTAAAACTAATAAGAGAACTGATACAATGGTCCTGGTTTTGAAAAACTAGCAGTACTTTAACTTTAGAAATTGGAATACTCTTGGAACTATTGTAAGAACAGCATTTTATCTTCAGATACATCCATGCAAGTAAGATGCTCATGAACAATTAAAATGATTTGTCTCCTAGTAAAAATAAACATATACATTATGTGAAAACTTTCATGGGGATGAACAGAAAGAAGGCAAAATGATATTTTTCATAGTCCTGTTATCAAGGGTAAATTTTGTTAATATTTAATGTGTTTTGGCAACACCTTTATGAATGATGATCAATTTTAGCATTGGCACATTTTGATGCTACTGTAAAAAGGCATTGGTTTATAGAATTATAATGTTGAATATTTTTATAGTTGGCATATTTCTTAACAGTATTTTAAAAATTTTGTCTCCTTATGTGTGTAGAATGTGTGTGTGTATGCCTGTGTATGTATCAGTTCACATGTCCATGTGCACATGTGCAGAAGCCAGAGGATGGTTTTGGGCGTTTTCTATTGCTGTCTGCTTTATTTCCTTGAGCTAAGGCCTCCCACCAAACCTAGACATAGTCATTGTTTCCCAGAAAGGCTGGGGGCAAGAAAGTCTCACCAATCCTGTTTCTACCTCCTCTCAGTGCTGGGGTTACAGGTATGTGTTAGTGATGGCTTGCTCTTTTACATTGGTTCAGGGGATCTAAACTTAGGTACTTAAGTATGCACAGTAAAATACTCTTACCAACAAGACTGTTGCCTCATCCCCCTGACAGAACATTTTTATACTTTCACTTTGGGTAGTTGGTATTCATCAGCAAATGTATGAAATTTTGTCCACTGTTATGCACTGTGATATAAAGTCTGTCCCTCGAATGCTTACGTATTGAACATTTTATTCCAGTGTCATGATCACAGGTGAGGAATTTTGAGAAGTGATCAGATTACGTGAACTCTGATTTCCGTGATGGATGAATCCACTGACAGATTCATAATGTCATGAAATTATTGGGAATGGGTAGAAGCTTTGAGAAGCATGCTTTGGTTATGGAAAGTAGATCACTGGGCTTTCATTTTGTTCTGAGACCTTTTGTCATCTTGTCCCTCTCCCTGTCCTTCTTGCTCCCCTTTCTCCCCCACCTCTCAGGTGCCACAAAGCGATCATCATTCCTCTTTTACATGCTCTCATCACCATTACACTGCACCTGACAGGATACTTGACCTGATTCCACAGGGCTCAAAACTACACACAGAAATGACAAGTCAAAACAAACCTTTTCTTCTGTACATTGCCTTTAATCAAGTATTTTGTCATAAAGAGAAACTAACACACTGATAAATCTCAAAGTTGTACTTCTACTCTTCTACTTTTAGTTAAACATTGAATGAGGTTTTATTTTTTAATATGCTACAAATTCATGCATATATCTATTAGCATCGGGTGATGATAGAAAATTTTCAAAAGTTGGTACAGACTGATTATTGCTTTGGGTCTCGATGTCACTTCAGAGGTAGATAGGTTTGAGTCTTGGAAGTCTGGTCCTCTGGGCCCACTTCATGAATCACTTAGTGTGTAAATTCTTAGTAGATTCTCTCTTTTAGCCTGTGGCGTGCTTTGTTTCAGCCTATACATCATGTCCCCTCAACTACCAGGGTTGTCTTGGCCTTCTTTATGTTGTTGTGATGGAATATCTCAATAAAAAAACTTTAAGGGTAGAGTGTTTAGCCATGCAATTCTGTTTTACAGTCCATCATTGCAGAAAAGTCAAAACAGGTACTTGAAGCATCTAGTCATACCCACAGCTAAGAGCAGAGAGAGGGTACATGCATGCTTACTTATGCTCAGCACTCTCTGCGTTCTTAGACATTCCAGGATCCAAACCTAGGGAATGGTACCACCTAAAAGTAGGTCTTCCCACTTCAGTGAACATAATCAAAAAAGTCTCCCATAGAAATGTGTGTAGGCCAGTATGATCTATGTGAAATTGATAATTAAGGCGATCTCAAGGTTGCTCTAGTGACTGCATTGATTTAGATGTGAAATTCATCCTTTTCCCTAGGCTTACATAAAGTGAACAGCAAGAAATATAGAGTCTTCCCTCAAACCTTTAACTGCCTAATTTTAGTAGGGAGCGTATGTGTCTGCAGGAGGATTTTGGTGCATAACATCCTCATTTTGTGGCACACATTTTTTTCACCGACCTTATAAATAATATTTTTTAAAAGAGCATCTCACTTCATGCTTTACTGAAGTCTCAAATACACTCTTAGGTTCCTTCTCTTTCATTATGCATCTGTTTTTCTTTCCTCAATTCTTTTCCCACATTGTCCTATGTAACCCAAATTTATTCTCAAGTTTTAAAGAGAATCGAATTCATGTATTTCAACCTCCCATTCTCATAATCCTGCTTACCCAGACTCGTCAAAGAGTTCAGAAGTATAAATGCACAAACGCCCATGTATTCTTTCTATATTTTAATTAATTAATTAATTAATTAATTAACTTTACATCTGGATCATCTCCTTTCCTCTCAGTCCTACCCTCCCACCCTCCTTCGCTTATATCTTTTTCCCCTTCTCCTGAGAGGAAGGGAAGACCCCCTTGAGTATCACCCTACACTGGTCCACCAAGTCAAAGCAGGACTAGACAATCCTCTCCACTGAGGCCAGACAAAGCAGTCCAGCTAGGGGAAAGGGATCCAAAGGCAGGCAATAGTGTCTGAGTCAGCAATAGCACTCAGTTTAATTGTTAGGGAATCCACATGAAGACAAAGTGGCATATTTGTTACATATGTGTAGGGGTCCTAGGTCCAGTCCATGCTTGTTCTTTGGTGGGTGGTTCAGTCTATGGGAGCCCCCATTGGTCCAGGTTAGTTGGCTTTCTAGCTCTTCTTCTGGTATCCTTGATCCTTCAGTTTCCTCAACCCCAACCCCCACCCCAGACTTCCAAAAGACTCCCTGAGCTCTACCTAATATTTGGCTGTGGGTTTCTGTATCTGTTTTCACTGGCTGCTGGATAAAGCCTCTCAAGTGACAGATGTGTGAAGGCCACCCATCTATTATCTTATATTGACAACTTAAAAGGACACATGAAATCTCTAGAACAAAAAGAAGCAAACACAATTAAAAGGAGAAGAGAACAGGAAATAATCAAATTCAGGACTAAAATCAATCAATTAGAAACAAAGAGAACAATATAAAAACCCAACAAAACAAGAGTTGGTTCTTTGAGAGACTCAACAGGATAGACAAACCCTTAGCCTAACTAACTGAAAGACAAAGAGGCAGTATCCAAATTAACAAATTCAGAAATGAAAAGATAGACATAACAACAGACATTGAGGATATCCAAAGAAGAATTAGGTCTTACTTCAAAAGCTTATATTCCACAAAATTGTAAAATCTAAACAAAATGGATAATTTTCTTAATAGGTACCACTTATGAAAGTTAAATCAAATCAAGAAAGTAATATAAATAGTCCTATAATGCCAAAAAAAAAGAAAAGAAAAAAGAAAAAGGCATTAAAAGCCTCAAAATATGCCCAGGACCAGATGACTTTAGCACAGATTTCTATCATATTTTCAAAGGAGAGCTAATACCAAGATCCTCAAACTATCCAACAAAATAGAAACTGAAGGAACAGCGGTTCCTCAGAAAATTGGACATAGCATTACCTTTGGATCCAGTGATACCACTCCTGGGCATATAACCAAAAGATGCTCCAATATATAATGAGGACACATTCTCCACTATGTTCATAGCAGCCTTATTTATAATAGCCAGAAACTGGAAAGAACCCAGATGTCCTTCAACAGTGGAATGGATACAGAAAATGTGGTACATTTACACAATGGAGTACTATTCAGCTATTAAAAACAATGAGTTCATGAAATTCTTAAGCAAATGGATGGAACTAGAAAATATCATCCTGAGTGACATAAGACAATCACAAAAGAACACACATGGTATGCACTCATTGATAAGTGGATATGAGCCCCAAATCTCATAATACCCAAGACATAATTCCCAGACCACATGAATCCCAAAAAAAAGATAGACCAAAGTGTGGATGCTTTGGTCCTTCTTAGAAGGAGAAACAAAATACTCACAGGAGCAAATATGAGACAATGTGTGGAGCAGAAATTGGAGGAGAGACCATTCTGAGACCGCCCCACCTGGAGATCCCGCCCAGATGCAATTACCATATGTAAACACTGTTGTGGATGTCCAGAAGTGCATGTTGACAGGAGCCTGATATACCTGTCTCCTGAAAGGCACTTCCAAAGCCTGACGTATACAGAGGTGGATGCTCACAGCTAACCATCAAACTGATCACAGTGTTCCCAGTAGAAGAGTTAGAGAGAAGACAGAAGGAGTTGAAGGTGCTGCCCCATGAGGAGAATGAAAATACCAACCAACCAGAGCTCTCTGGGTCTAAACAGCCTGGGAACACACATGGAGGGACCCAAGTCTTTAGCTGTATTTGTAGAGGAGAATGGACTTGTCAGGCATCAGTGGGAGAGGATGGCCTTGATCCCTTGAATGCTGGATGCCCCAGTGAGGGGAAATTCGAGGGAGGGGAGGTGGGAGTGGGTGGATGGGTGAGGGCACACCCTCATAGAAATAGTAGGAGGGAGGATGGGTTAAAGGGTTTCTAGGGGTAGGGACTGGGAAAAGGGGATAACATCTGAAATGTAGATAAATAAAGTACTCAATAATAAAAAAGAAAAGAAAAACAAACAAACAAGCAAACAAACAAAGAAACAAAAACCAGATAATGGAACTGGCAATAGCAGTCAAACATTTGAGACTTTTAAGAAGCAATTTAACATTACCCATAATACGGGGATTCCTTATTATTGTCAAGAGACTGTGGAATGGGCCCATGGAACTTTAAAACAATATCGTCATAAAATAAAAAAGGGGGAGATATATTCCTGTACACCACAAATTTATTTAAATCATGTTCTTTTTATTTTTTATTTTAATTTTTTTTTAAATTTGAATGCCAAGGAACTTTCTGCTGACTGTCTATGACACTTTACAACTAGGTATACTTATTCATAGGTGAAAGGAAAGGATCCACTTACTGGCATAAGGCATGATCCCGATCAGGTATTTAATATGGGGAAGAGGGCATGTTTATGTTTTTTTCTGCAGGATGCTGAAGGAGGATGGTGGTTGCCAGAGTGATGTATGAGATATGCTGATGCCAGAACAAAGAATGATGGTGACCTGTGAGCTTGCTGAGTGACCTGACAATGGTGACTGGGAAGCTGTATTTAGCATAATTTCTCGACCCACCATTGTTTACCTATACCCCTGATGGGACAAGCTGCCTTTCCTCAAGTTCTTAGACCTTGTAGAACAGAGAATTTTCAAAAAGAGAAGTTATAATGCCTCTTGCATTGTTATTAAATGTGCCCAGTTATTCAGACTCAATCATGGACTGGTCTAGAAATTAATCCAATATTGGAAATAACAGTCTTCATTTGGAAGTCTGGTTCTGGACATTTTCAGAGACATATATGGAAATTAGCTGCAGTTCTCTATGATGTTTATGATAGCAAGAGAAAAAGTTGGGGCAGGATCTGGATTTCAAACACATGTTAGCATATGTGTTCAGGCTTTTTAAAATTGTCAAGTTAAAAATACTTTTGTTTCTTCCACAGTATTTAATGTAAGTTGCATTGATTGTACACCTTCTAATTGTGCTTGTGTTTTGAAATCCAGCATGTCAGTAATGGAGGTCTATCAACCAGCTTTTGTTTTAATGCTCTGAGTATCACACAACCTTGGTTTTCTAAAATAGCTTGCAAGTACTGGAAGAACTGAGGCAGGCTTTAAGCAGAAGCAAGAGGGTAGTGGGCTTGATTATTGCTGGTATAACAGCTTTAATTACATTAATTGCTAGCACCACTGCTTTTGCAATTGCTGTGACACAAGAAATTAAGACAGCTACTTTTGTTAATCATTTAGCAAAAATGTTACTAATGTGTTGAATATACAAGAGGATGTAGATAGGCATTTGGAGGAATGGATTGATGCTCTTTATTCTATTAAAATTACTGAAAGGAGGTTCAGAATTTAAGGGTAAGGAGCCATCTTGAGTGTCAAGCCAAATACCATTGGATTCATGTTAGTTCTAAAATTTACAGTGATAGTCATTATAATTAGAAAGAAGTTTAATGACACTTGCAGTGTATTTGGCATAATTCTAACACCTCTCTGGAAGTTTTAATCATAAATAGGGAGCTTATGAATTTCAGGGATGCTGCTCTGTTGAGCCTTGATGTGGTAGATATGCAGATAAAATTACCCATGGCCTGAGGTCAATATTTCTATTTTTGTCAAGCTTCAAAAATGGCATATATAGATAACTTTATCATGGTAGCCTTTTTTGTCTTGGGAATACTTTTATTCCTGCCCTTTGTGTTAAAGCTTTTTCTTTAACAACATCAACATGTTAGCAGCCAAAGTACATGACTTGAAACTGAAAATGGACCCCCAGACAGAGTTATTAAATTAACAGGCTGGCAAGCCAAAGACTGGTAAGATTCTGCACAGAGCCTTACCAACTTAAGACAGAAGTGCATTGCTTTTGATAATGCATATTCCATGATGGGTAAGCAAGACATTTTTATCAGAATGACCTAAAACAGGCTCAGTCTTGTTAATGAAATAAAAAAGGGGCAGAGGTGGAGAGCCTTTGGGGCTGCTTGGCAAGAACTTGACATGGGCCAAGGACAAAGAAATGGGCTGCTTGGCAGGAATATGATATTGGCCAAGGACAGGGAAGTAGGCTTTTGGCAGGAATCTGACATTAGTCTAGAACAAAGAAGTAATTTCAGGTATGAATCTAAATCTTAGGCTAGAACAAAGAAGTAAATTCAGGCAGGAATCTAAATATTAGGCTAGAACAAAGAAGTAATTTCAGACAAGAATCTAAATTTTATACTAGAACAAGGAAGTAGGCTTCAGACATGAAAATGACCTTAGGCTAGGACAGGGAAGTAGACTCAGATACTTTGGTCATCCTGATAATCCCTTAGAAACAGTTATCATGGGAGTGTTTATATAATTGGGTTTAATGCTTTGCTTTTTCTTTGTCTATTTGTGTTTATTGTCTTGCTTATTCTTTGACTATTTGCATCTAATGTATTGCTAGACCCTCAACCTAGAAATGACTTTAATACATGCATGTAATTAAAATGTTATAAAAGCATGCAGAAAAAGGGGGTATGGGATAGGAAGTTCTAGTGAGGAAAAATGGGGAAAAGGAATGACATCTGTATTGTAAATAAATAAAATATCCAATAAAAATATTTTTTAAAAAATAGAAACAGAAGGAACATGGACAAAATCATTCTATGAGTCACTCTGATAACTTAAACTATGCAAGGATACAACAAGAGAGAGAGTTTCAGACTAATTTCTTTATGAATATTGATTATAAATACTTAATAAAATACTCACAAACTGAATTCAAGCACATATCAAAAACCATGAACAAGTAGTATTTATACAAGAGAAGCATGAATGGTTCAATATATGAAAATCCATCAATGCAATACACCACATAAACAAATTGAAAGAAAAAACACATAATCATCTAATTAGATGCTGAAATTGGGGTGTCTCAATAGGGGTTGAATGTAGTACTGAAATAAAAGGTAGAATGACTCAAGACTGAAGAAAAGGTAGAGTTTAAATTAGAGTCTATGTCATGGGAGGTATTAATAAACTTTATTAAAGGACATATATTCTTTTTATAGGCCATGATTAACCATAGAAACACTTAGGTTGGTGTACAGGCTTTGGGTTTTAAATTTGCTAGTATGATGTGTTTGCCAAACACATTATTCCAAAATAACTTTTACTAGTGTTTAAAAATTCTTATTTTCATTTCTCTTACAGGGCCATAGGAAACAGTGTCCTTGGCCAAGACTTACCAAAACTTCGGCCTATCTTCTCACTGCTTATCCTCTTGTGTTACCCATAGAGATAACAGTGAGGTGTTTATAGCTATATCTATGGATAAAGTCTTTTAGTATTACCTATAAGCTTTATTTTTTGTTTATGTAAAATTTATATTAATTTAACAGGCTGGCAAGCCAAGGACGGGTAATATTCTGCACAGAGCCTTACCAACCTAAGACAACTTTTGGGAACTGGAGAACTTTTGGGGCTGCCTGGCAGGAATCTATCATTGGCCAAGGACAAAGAAATGGGCTGCTTGGAAGGAATTTGACATAGGCCAAGGATAAGGAAATGGACTGCAGGAAGGAACCTGACATTGGGCTTGAATAAAGAAGAAATTTCAAGCAGGAATCTAAATCCTAGGCTAGAACAAAGAAAAAATTTCAGGCAGGAATCTAAATCTTAGGCTAGAACAAAGTAGTAATTTTAGGCAGAAATCTAAATCTTAAGCTAGAGCAAAGAAGTAGGCTTCAGGCATGAAAATGAATTTGGACTAGGATAGGGAAGCATGTTCAGATAGTTTGATCATTATCAATAGAAATAGTGATCACAGGAGTGATCATGGGACTCTATTTATTGTCGTGCATGTTCTTTGATTATCTGGGTTTATTGTCTTTCTTGTTCCTGAACTATTTGCATCTATTGTATTACTAGTTCTTCAACCTGGAACTGATCTTAATACTTGCATGTAATTTAAACAGTATAAAGACAAAAAAGGAGGAGGAGGGATGGGATAGGGGATTAATGGGTGAGGGGAATGGGGAAGGGGGATGGCATTTGAAATGTAAATAAATAAAATATCGAATAATAAAAAAGAATTCCTAAAATTAAAAAAATCTAGACATATACTCATGAGCATCATTTTATATTTAGTTTTTATTATTTTATGTGCATGAGTGTTCTCCTTTCATGCCTGTCTGTTTAGTACACTTGCTGAAGACTGAGGAGGCGGTGAGTCCCTATGTGGGAATCAAACCCACGTCCTTTGCCACAACAAGAGCCAATTCTTCAGGCCAGTGAACATCTACATCTTTTATATTTTATAGAAAATAATCAGATTCAGAATAAATTATTAGTTACTGTAGATGGCTTCAAACATGGTTTCCAGCTAGAGATGACCTCAAATATGTTCCTAAAATGTCATATGGTCTGAACTATGAAAATACTTTTCCAGTTGAGGTGGAAATTAAATAATTTGTTGCAAAAGTAAAACATAATGTAGACAAAACCATCAAAAAGTGACAGAATTTTGCAAAAGAGCAAATTATGTTGCTAATAGTAGGTACTTTGTAACTCGCTGTGGAAAGAAGAGCTGGGGTAGGAAGCCGGAAACATAACTGGAGAACTGATGGAGGTTCATTGATTGAGAAAGAAAGGATTCTAGTTGGACTCAGTTGTGGAGATTCCTATACAAGTGTTTGCTTCACTCCTTGGAATTCTACTGTGTCTTGATAATAAGTATTAGATAAAACCTGGTGCTACAAGCAGAGGTGGTCGTGGGGAGTATTCCACAAAGCGTCAGAATGTTCTGTTCTTAATAAAGTCTGTCTTCAGGAGGAGCTATTTAACTAGACAAAACTTTCTGCAGTTTTACCAAAACCTAACTGACTTGATGGAAGGGAGGCACTTAACCTCAAGCACATCTTAGCTTTCCATCGAATAGACTAGACATGTCCAACTGGAGACTGCTCTGGCTCCCATGTCAACTTACTGACACATGGAGAAGTGTATATGAAGTTCATTGTCCAGAGATAGGAGCCTACCAAAGAACTGGGACCTACTTATGAGACTAAAGACTTCTTTTTACCAGTGCCCTATCAACACATTAACAAAGGTCTAACTGCAGCAGTTTTAAAACCTGATGTGTTGTCTCTGACTATTGAGAAAAACTTAAAAAACATCAGAAGTTTCAAAGCACACAGTTCTAAGTAACAGAACAAATGTGGGAAACACATTTAGATGTGGCTTGATGCTGGAAATGGTTATGTGGGTGGGGAATTTAAGACAACTGTGGTGAACCTGCCAAGGCCTCTAATGGATAATTTAGACAGAATGAAAGAATAAATGGGCACTATTAGGAGAGAAATGGAGATTATAAAGGCCCAAAGGCAATGCTAGGAGCTAAATTGCTACAACAAATTAAAAATGAAGAATGTGTTTAAATGGCTTGTATACAGAATGGATATGGCTGGGGGACTTCCAAAGCTTGAGGCTATCACAGTAGAATCTCCAAAACTGAAAAGGAAATTGGAAAAAAAAAGCATGGAACAAAAAGGAATAGAATATCTGAAGCTTTTGGGACAGCTATAAAAGATAAATAATTACTAGACAGATAAAGAATTGTAAAAGAAATATTTTAAATAATAATGACAAAGAATTTCCCTAAGTGACTGTCATGCAGTGTAAATTGCAGATGCAAGAGGCATAGTGAAAACCCAGGAGGATCATTGCAAAACAGAAAACAAAACCCCACTTCTTTGTTGTATCATTTCAAATCATAGAAATCCAATGTTAAAGAGAAAATCTTGAGAGACGCTAGATGAACAAAAACACAGTAACTAAAGAGTAGTAAAGAGATGAATTAAATCTCAGTTTTATGCAAAAAAAATTTCAAGCAGACAAAAATAGAACTAAACAATAAGGATGACAAAAAGAAATTAGTAACAAATATGATGCCTTATCAATTCAAAGCTATAAAAAATCACTTTGAATGCTAGTAATCTAAATGAAACAATTGAGAAGTAGATTATCAGTATAGGTTAAAAAATAGGATCCAGTATAAGAAACCCACTACAGAACACTCCTCCATTGCTGTGGAAGTGCAAACTTGGAACCACTTTGGAAATCCACATGGCAGTTCTGAAAACTGGGAATCCATCTACCTCAAGACTCAGCAATACAACTCTTGAGCATAAAACCCAAAGATGCTCCATCCTACCACAAAGTCACTTTCTCAACTATATTCATAACGGCTTTATTCATAATAGCCTGAAACTGGAAACAACCGAGATGTCCCTTAATCAAAATATGGATAAAGAAAATGTGGTACATTGACACAATTGAGTATTACTCAGCTGTTAAAAACTGGCATTATGAAATTTCCAAGGAAATGAATAGAATTAGAAAGAAATCATCCTGAGCAAGGTAACACAGATCCAGAAAGAAAAAGATGGTACGTGCTCACTTATAAGTAGATATTAGATGTAAAGGATGATAATGCTACAATCCACAGACCCAGAGAGGCTAAGTAACCAAAAGGGTTCTGAGGGGGAATGCATGAATCTCCTTGGGAAGGGGAAATAGGAAAAAAAATGCAAGTGGATTAAGGGAGGGTGGGGATGGGAAGAGGAGAAATCAGGTTGGTGAGAGGGGAAATGGAAGGTAAGATTGGGGATTAGCGATTGGAATTGGAGGGCCTTTGGGAAGGGCAATATGGAAATCTAGTGCAGTATTCTATAAAGGTGACCCTACTGAACACTCCTAGTAACGCAGAATTCAGAGCCTGAACTAGCTATTTTCTGGAACCAGAGAAGATTTCCAGTGGTGGGACTAGACACCAACTTAGCTGGAAAATCTTCAACTTACAATCTGTCCTGTGGGGCGGTGGGCTATGAGAGGCAGCTGGGTGCCTGGTCGAGCACAGGCCTTGAACTCTAGACCCTAATCATCAGTAGGTGTTCAGCTCTGTTCCTGGGCCCTGGTTCCTTTCATTTAGCTTCAGCCCTTCACAGCCCTCCCACAGAGAGGTCTATCGCCATCAGTTACCAGGAACAGTGCCTCAGGCTCTCTCACATGTAGATGAGGTATCTCCAAGCTCTCAGATCAAGCCAATAGGTGTTATCTGTAGCCAGACCCTGACCCACCCCAAAACTGTATAAAAAAGCCCTATTCGGGAGAAGTAAAGGTGTATGAGAATCATTCTGTTGTCTGAGAGTTTCTGTCGCAAGAGCTGTAACACTTGGGAAGAGATCTGCTCTCCTGAAGTGCCTTCTGGACCTTCCCCTCCTTGAGAGCTAGAGGCTGGTTCAGTGTGGAGAGACAGGTGCAGCACCTGGGAGTAACTGGGTAGCTACAGCAGAGATGCGGGTGGAAGCAGCAGTGAAGGCAGTGGAGCCAATTCCCCCTCCCTGCTCGTATGCTATCTCCTGGGCCCAGACCCCTGCACCTGGCCTGGCCGGAGATCTTCGTGGGACGCCCTCTGGAACAGGGATCAACACTGTCCTGTTTGCAAGATATGCTACGGCAGTGGAGGCACAGAACCTGTGCAAGTGTCCAACCAGTGCCTGATCTAATTTAATGCCCATGCCACAAGAAGGAACCCATGGCCAACACTTCCTAGCTGATTAGGAAAAGGAGGCTAGATAGGTCAGAAACCTATCACAGGAAAATTATCCCTAATGGTATTCTGCTATGCTCATAGATTGGTGCCCAAATATCATCAGAGAGATACTCTCTGGCAGCTGATGAGAGCAGCAGATACAGAGACCAACAGCCAAAGATTAGGTGAAGAGAGAGAGAGAGCCCAGATTGGGGTTCTCCACTAGGTCTCTCTTCTTGGAGCGTAAGGAACTCTACAAAAGATGGGGAAAGAATTGTAGCATCCAGAGGAAGTGAGGACACCAGGAGAACATAGCCCACAGACATCAGCTGAGTGAAACTTCTGAGGGTTCAAAGATAATGAAGCAGCAATTAAGGAGACTGTATGGGTCTCTGCTAGGTCCTCTGCATATTGTTACAGTTGAGTAGCTTGGTGTTTATATGGAACTCCTAACAGTGGGAGTGAGGGTGTCCCTGGCTCTTTTTCCTGCTATTAGGACCCCTTTTCTTTTACTGGGTTGCCTCGTCCAGTTATGATATGGTGGTTTTTGCCTAGTCTTATTGTATCTTGTTGTGTCATGGTCAGCAGATATCCCTGGGAGACCTGCTCTTTTCTGAAGGGAAATGAAGGGGTGAATCCCGGGGAGAGGGGAGGTTCGGGGGACTGAGAAGAAAGAGGACTGGAAAGAGTGAAGAGAGGGGAAATTGTAGTCAGGATATACTGAAAACAACAAAATTAAATTAAAAAGAGGAAAAAAAATTCACTGCAAGTAGGATAATAAATTAAAAGCAAACACATGGAAAATATACTCTGATATATTTATCAAAATTAAGCTAGAGTAGCCATATTAATTTCAATCTGCACTGACTAAGAACAAGGAAAGTTATCAGTGATAATAGGTCCATAATAAAGTGGTTGAGTGTCTAAGAAGACATGGTATTTTTATTGTGTATATGACACACAACAGTGTTTACCTATGTGGATTGTATGGGGAAATAGTTGCATTCACTATTGCTGTTGAAGATGACAGTAACTCTGTATCAGAAATATGCATATCTGGAAGGCAGAAACCAGTAAAAAATAAGTCTGAACTCTGCAATGCAGTTATAAAATGTTTGTAGTAGTTCAGTTTTAAAATGCTTGCAGTGAACACTGGCAGAGAATCTCATGCACAGCTAAGGGAATATGGTGCTTCATGTGGACAGGAAGCATCCATCATGAGAAACCATAGTCTTGGCCATAAAAGCACACCATAGCAAATATTCAAGAATGTAAATCATAGCTTTTGGCTGGGGCAGACACCTAGCTGGTCTGTTCCTGTCGAGACACCATATCCTGAGCCATCCTAGAGGAGCCACTGCACTCAGAGCAGAGGGTAAGAAACCTTGCCCACTACCCCAAGCCCTAAAGTTACAACTGGGAGCCAGGGGCTCTCAGAACCCATCAACAACCTAAACCCCACCGCTCCGGAATACCACTTCCCTTCCACCTCTTGCCTGGTCCTTTTGGCTGGGGCAGACAGCTAGCTTTTCTGCTCCTGTGGAGACACTGTATCCTGAGTCATCCTAGAAGAGCCACTTCACTCAGAGCAGCAGACATCTAGATGGTCTGCTCTTCTAGAGACACCATATCCTGAGCCAGAGGAACCACTGTATAAAGCAGCAGGATTTCAAGATCCCAGAGGTAGCCTGAGTCCCAGCATTTCTTCCACCCAGGAGATTAGGATCACAAGATCACAGAGACATCTGGACTCTGAGGAGTGCTGACACAAGCAAGATAACTGGAAAGACAGACTCCAGTCAGACACAGTGAGTGCAGAGTTAACCAGATGGTGAAAGGCAAGCACAAGAACATAAGCAACAGAAACCAAAGTTACTTGGCATCACCAGAACCCAGTTCTCCCACCATAGCAAGCCCTGGACACCCCATCACACCGGAAAAGCAGGATTCAGCTTTAAAATCACTTCTCATGATGATGATAGAGGATTTTAAGAAGGACATAAGTAACTCTCTTAAAGAAGTACAGGAGAACACAGGTAAACAGGTAGAAGCCCTTAAAGAGGAAATGCAAAAATCCCTTAAAGAACTTCAAGAAAAAAAACTATCCAGGATCTAAAAATGGAAATAGAAGCAATAAGAAAAATCTCAAAGAGACACTACCCTGGAGATAGAAAACCTAAGAAAGAGATCAGGAGTCATAGACGCAAGCATCACCAACAGAATACAAGAGATAGAAGAGATAATCTCATGTGCAGAAGATATCATGGAAAACATTGACACGACTGTCAAAGAAAATGCAAAATGCAAAAAGCTCCTATCCCAAAACATCAAGGAAATCCAGGACACAATGAGAAGACCAAACCTAAGGATAATAGGTATAGATGAGAATGAAGATTCCCAACTTAAAGGGTCAGTAAACATCTTCAACAAAATAATAGAGGAAAACTTCCCTAACCTAAAGAATGAGATGCTCATAAACATACAAGAAGCCAAATAGACTAGACCAGAAAAGAAACACCTCTCGTCACATAATAATCAAAATATCAAATGCACAATACAAAGAAAAAACACTAAAAGCAGGAGGGGGAAAAAAGTAAAGTAACAGATGAAGGCAGACCTATAAGAATTATACCAGACTTCTCACCAGAGACTATAAAAGCTAGAAGATCCTGGACTGATATAATACAGACCCTAAGAGAACACAAATGCCAGCCCAGGCTACTATACCCAGCAAAACTCTCAATCACTATAGATGGTGAAACCATGATATTCCATGACAAAACCAAATTTGCACAATATCTTCCCACAAACCAGCACGTCAAAGGATAATTGATGGAAAATGCCAACGCAAAGAGGGAAACTACAACCTAGAGAAAGCAAGGAAGTAATCTTCCAACAACCCCAAAAGAAGATAGCTACATAAACATAAATCTACCTTTAATAACAAAAATAATAGGAAGCTACAATAATTTTTTCTTAATATCTCTTAACATCAATGGACTCAATTCTCCAATAAAAGGACACAGACTATCAGACTGGATACACAAACAGGACCCAGAATTTTGCTGCATACAGGAAACGCACCTCAGTGACAAAGACAGACACTACCTCAGCGTAAAAGGATGGAAAACAATTTTTCAAGCAATTGGTCCCAAGAAACAAGCTGGAGTAGGCATTCTAATATCAAATAAAATCGAATTTCAACCAAAAGTATTCAAAAAAGATAAAGAGAGATACTTCATACTCAACAAAGGAAAAATCTACCAAGATGAACTCTCAATTCTGAACATCTATGCTCCAAATGCAAGGGCACCTACATACATAAAAGAAACTTTACTAAAACTGAAAACACACATTGCACCTCACACAATAATAGTGCAGGATTTCAACACCCCACTCTCAGCAATGGACAGATCATGGAAATAGAAACTAAACAAAGACACAATGAAATTAACAGAAGTTATGAACCAAATGGATTTAACAGATATAGCTAGAATATTTCATCCTAAAACAAAAGAATATACCTTTTCTCAGCACCTCATGGTACCTTCCCCAAAATAGACTACATAATTGGTCACAAAACAGGCCTCTACAGATTGAAAAAGACTGAAATAATCCCTTGCATCCTATCAGATCACCAGGGACTAAGGCTGGTCTTTAATAATGACAAAACCAATGGAAAGCCCACATGCACGTAGAAACTGAACAATGCTCTACTCAATGATGATTTGGTCAAGGAAGAAATAAAGAAAGAAATTAAAGACGTTTTAGAATTTAATGAAAATGAGGACACATCATACCAAAACTTGTGGGACTCCATGAAGGCAGTGCTAAGGTGAAAACTCATAGCTCTAAGTGCCTTCAAAAAGAAACTGGAGAGAGCGTACACTAACAACTTGACAGCACACCTAAAACCTCTAGAACAAAAAAAAAAAAAGCAAATACACCCAAGAGGAGTAGACAGCAGGAAATAATCAAACTCACAGCTGAAATCAACCAAATAGAAACAGAAAGAACAATACAAAATATCAACAAAACCAGAAGCTGGTTCTTTGAGAAAATCAACAAGATAGATAAACCCTAAGCCAGATTAACTAGAGGGCACAGAGACAGTATCCAAATTAATAAAATCAGAACTGAAAAGGGAGACATAACAACAAAAACTAAGGAAATTAAAAAAATCATCAGATCCTACTACAAAGGCCTATATTCAACAAAACTGGAAAACCTGGATGAAATGGACAATTTCCTAGACAGATATCAGGTACCAAAGTTAAATCAGGAGGAGATAAACCATCTAAACAGTCCCATAACCCTTTAAGAAATAGCAGCAGTCATTAAAAGTCTCCCTACCAAAAATATCCCAGGACCAGATGGTTTTAGTGCAGAATTCTATCAGACCTTCAAGGAAGACCTAATACCAATTTTCTTCAAACAATTCCACAAACTAGAAACAGAAGGGACACTACCCAATTCATTCTATGAAGCTACACTCATACCCAAACCTCGCAAAGACTCAACAAAGAAAGAGAACTTCAGACCAATCTCCCTTATGAATATCGATGCCAAAATACTCAATAAAATTCTTCAAACAGAATCCACGAACACATCAAAACAATCATCCATCATGATCAAGTAGGCTTTATCCCAGGAATGCAGGGATGGTTCAATATTCGGAAATTCACCAATGTAATCCACCATATAAACAAACTCAAAGAAAAAAAACACATGATCATCTCACTAGATGCTGAGAAAGCATTTGACAAAATTCAACATCCCTTCATGATAAAAGTATTGGAAAGATCAGGAATTTATGGCCCATACCTAAACCTAGTAAAAACAATATACAGCAAACCAGTAACCAACATCAAACTAAATGGAGAGAAACTTGAAGCAATCCCACTAAGATCAGGGCCTAGACAAGCTGCCCACTCTCTCCCTACCTATTCAATATAGTACTGGACGTTCTAGCCAGAGCTAAACAACAAAAAGAAGTCAAAGGGATACAAATAGGAAAGAAAGAAGTCAATATATCACTATTTGTGGATGATATGATAGCATACTTAAGTGATCCCAAAACTTCCACCAGAAAACTCCTAAATCTGATTAAAAAAAAAAAAAAAAACTTCAGCGAAGTGGCTGGTTATAAAATCAACTCAAACAAATGAGTAGCCTTCCTCTATGTGAAAGATAAATAGACTGAAAAAGAAATTAGGGAAATGACACCCTTCATAATAGTCACAAATAATATAAAATATCTTGGTGTGAATCTAACCAAGAAAGTGAAAGATCTGTATGACAAGAACCTCAAGTCTCTGAAGAAAGAAATTGAAGAAGATCTCAGAAGATGGATAGATCTCCCATGCTCATGGATTGGCAGAATTAATATAGCATAAATGGCCATCTTGCCAAAAGCAATCTACAGATTCAATGCAATCCCTATTAAAATCTCAACTCAATTTTTCACAGAGTTAGAAAAGGAAATTCTCAAATTCATTTGGAATAACAAAAAACCCAGGAGAGCAAAAACTATTCTCAACAATAAAAGAACTTCTTGGGAAATTAGCATCCCTGACCTCAAGCTCTACTACAGAGCAATGGTGATAAAAATTGCATGGGAGTGATACAGAGACAGGCAGGAAGATCAATGGAATAGAATTGAAGACCCAGAAATGAACCCACACACCTATGGTCACTTGATCTTTGACAAAAGAGCTAAAACTGTCCAATGGAAATAGGACAGCATTTTCAACAAATGGTGCTGGTTCAACTGGAGGACAACATGTAGAAGAATGCAAATCTATCCATTCTTATCTCCTTGTACAAAGCTCAAGTCCGAATGGATAAAGAACCTTCACATAAAACCAGATACACTGAAACTAATAGAAGAGAAGGTGGGGAAGAATCTCAAATACTTGGGCACAGGGGAAAAGTTCCTGAACAGAACATTAGTTGCTTATGCTCTAAGACCAAAAATTGACAAATGGGATTTCATAAAATTGCAGTTTCTGTAAGGCAAAGGACACTTTTAATAGGACAAAACAGCAACCAACAGATTGGGAAAAGATCTTTACCAATCCTTCATCTTATAGAGGGCTAATATCCAATATATACAAAAAACTCAAGAAATTAAACTCCAGACAACCAAATACCCTATTCAAAAATGGGGTGTAGAGCTTAACAAAGAATTATCAACGGAGGAAACTCGAATGGCAGAGAAGCACCTAAAGAAATGTTCAGCATCCTTAGTCATCAGGGAAATGCAAATCAAAACAACCCTAAGATTCCATCTCACACCAGTCAGAATGGCTAAGATTAAGAACTCAGGTGATAGTAGATGCTGGCGAGGGTGTGGAGAAAGAGGAACACTCCTCCATTGTTGGTGGGATTGCAAGGTGGTGCAACCACTTTGGAAATCAGTCTGGTGGTTCCTCAGAAAATTGGGCATAACATTACCTGAGGACCCAGCTATACCACTCCTGGGCATATACCCAGAAGATGCTCGAACATATAAGAAAGACATATGCTCCACTATGTTCATAGCAGCCTTATTTATAATAGCCAGAAGCTGGAAAGAACCCAGATGTCCTTCAACAGAGGAATGGACACAAAAAATGTGGTACATTTACACAATGGTACATTAAAAACAATGAATTTGAGGAATTCTTAGGCAAATGGATGGAACTAGAAGGAGTAACAAAATTTTCATGGGAACAAATATGGAGACAAAGTGTGGGACAGAAACTGAAGGAGGGGCCGTCTGGAGACCATTCCACCTGGGTATCCGTTCTATATGCAGTCAAGAAATGTAGATGCTGATGTGGATGTCAGGAAGTGCATGCTGACAGTTGCCTGATATAGCTATGTCCTTAGAAGTCTGCTAGAGTTTGACATATTCAGAGGCGGATGCTCACAGCTAACCACTGAAGTGATCAAGGGGTTCCCAATGGAGGAGTTAGAGTTAAGACTGTAGGAGCGGAAAGGGTTTGTGGCCCCATGAGGAGAGCAACAATACCAACCAACCAGAGCTCCCAGGGTCTAAACCACCAGCCTGGGAGAACTTAGAGAGGGATCCATGGCTCCAGCTGTATATGTAGGGGAGAATGGCATTGTTGGGCATAGGTGAGAGAGGAGATCCTTGGTCCCATGAGGGCCGTACACCGTGTGTGGGGGAATTGAGTATGGGGAGGTTGGAGTGGGGTGGTAGGTAGAGGTACATCCGCAGAGAAGCAGGAGGGTGATGGAATGGGGGTTCCTGGGCGGGGCAGGGAATGGGGTAAGGAGATAACATCTGAACTGTAAACAAAATATTGAAAAAAAAAGAATGTAAATCACCACACGCTTTCACATCACAGTTGAACTAGAAATCAGTAACATATGTGGAAAACCACCTTATTATTTGCAAGCTAAGCTACGTACTTCAAGTATGCATCAGAAAATATATTTTATAAGAATTTTAGATTAAATGAAAATAGATAAGTAAGAAACTTGTCAGAAATTGAGAATGTGATATTAACAGTTCTGAGAAGGAAACTTAAAGCATGTATGCTTGCATTAGGCAAGAGCAATCTGAAGGAGCAAAGCAAGATGGAACCTCATGGCTTCTCTGCAGAAACTTGGAGACAGTGCTAGATGAGACTTAAATAAATTCATCACAAGAAATGCTGTGTATACTGTTTAGAAATGGAGAAATAAAACTGCCTCTGCTCACAGATTATATGTTAATCTATGCAGAAAGCCAGATTCCACAGAAACACTTCTACTAACAACTAGAGTTTCCAGGATACAAGGTGAATGTGGAAAGTCAATTGCTTTCCAGAAACGAGTAAGACAGAATTATAATAAAAACCACAAATGCATCAGGCAGCATACATGAGCTGGTCTGAGGCCCCTGACACATATACAGCAGAGGATTGCCTGATCTGGCCTCAGTGAGAGAAGATGCACCTAACCCTCGAGAGACTTGAGACCCCAGGGAGTGGGGAGGTCTGGTGGGATGGGAGAGGGGAGAGGGAGAAGGGGTGGGGACATCCTGTTGGAGATGGGAAAGGAGAAATGGGATGAGGAACAGTCAGAGGGCAAACTGGGATGGGGATAATGACTGGACTGTAAAAAAAAGATTAAATAATGATAATAATAATAATAATAATCCACAAAACCCCATAAATACCATTTGTATTAATCTACAATGATTAGATGTAAGCTTAATTATATACACGCATGAGATTTATGAGAAAAACTATAAAACCTATAAAACTCTGGCAATTTTGCCTGGATTTTGGACTTTGAAATTGGTGTGAAAGAAATGGAGGGATATTCTGTGATAAAGAATAGAAAGGTGGAAGAGTGATACGTTTGATATCAGCAGAACATCTCTGTAGTCAGTGCAGACCCAGTCATAGTTTGTGTGTGTATATGTGTATGTGTGTATGTGACTGTGTGTGCATGTGTGCATGTGTATGCATGAGTATGGGTGCTAATGGCTGTTAACCAATAGGGTAAAGTTTATCTAAAGACACAGAAGACCAGAATAGATAACACATAGGACAATGATATTTTAAAACGGGCTAAGTCTTACTCATGTTTGTATATATTGTTTTGGGATGCAGGTTGACGACTGAATTGATTCTTTCGGTTCTATCTGCCTGATGCACAAATGAATCTAGGGGTCAATATGGGCAGACATGACAGGGAGTCACCATCAATTTTAAGGCAGAAAATCTGTTGAGAACATTCTGTCTTTGAAAGAAAGGTATGAATTATGTCAGGAAAGAGAAATCAGAGTAGCTCTGTAAAACACCATTTAAACACTGAAAAATTATTAAATCTACATGTCATGATAGATATAGATAACCTTTTAAATTTTTTAATTTTGTTCAGTTAGTGTAGGCAAGTATCTACGACTACTCATTACCTATAGAAAATTATACGTCTACGTTTTTGAACATAGTTTATTTGTACTATATTGTACTATTATATTAATTAATGGAGTATTATTTCATACATCGATTGTGTGTATTATATGTAAACTTAAAATTTGATCCAAGTTTAGTCTTGTTGTTGTGGTTCCCCTGGTAGTTCATGCTAGCCATCAACTCTGTATGTAGTCCAAGCTGGTCTGTAAGTTATTGTTCTATTTCCATCTCTGAATGCCTTCTTGGGATTATAGACATGCACCATTATGTTGATGTTCATATGTTCATAACATCTCAGTTCAGAACAGGTTTCCTTATGCATCCAGGCTTCCTGGATGTTGATGTTCATATGTTCATAACATCTCAGTTCAGAACAGGTTTCCTTATGCATCCACTGTATAGCTTGGTTGTCCTCATACTATACTCCTGCAGCAGCTTTCTAGTGCTGTGATTATAGGCAGGCCCTACGATTTCTCCTTCTCCTCCTCCTCCCCCTTCTCCTCCCCCTTCTCCTCCTCCCCCTTCTCTTCCTCCCCCTCCTTCCCCTCCTCCCCCTCCTCCTCCTTCCCCTCCTCCACTCCCCTTTCTCCTCCTCTTCCTCCTCTTCCTCCTCCTCCTCTTCCTCCTCCTCCTCCTCCTCCTTCTCCTCCTCCTCCTCGTCCTCCATTGTCTGAGCATGTCCAAACAATGTCAAAACTCATGAGGAGAATTTATACAAAGAATCTTAGGTATATTAAGAAGTCTTTAATAGCAGACTAAAATAAATGCTAATTCTCAGTAGTTAACCTTTGTCAAACCATAGAAACATAATAACTCAACAAATGCAGTGAAATAGTGAAGACACAGAAGGCATGGAGTATGGTTTTGGTTGTTGTTATGGTGGTGGTATTAGGAGAGAAATCTGTCCGTAATTAGAACTCAGTTGATTCAGATGTAAAATCCTGTGGAGTTCAAGCCAACTGAAATTGCATTTTACTCTTGGCCAACAGAGTAGTGCTGACGAGAAGCTGTAAAGCACAGTTTCATGTGTCTGTCATTTATTCTCTTCTCCCACCTGCATAGAGCAAACAATTCATCACAGTTTCCAACGACAGTTTCTCCAGCTGTCAGCCATAATGGAGAACACATTTAACTCTTTGAAAGCATTTGATTCACTGGGTGCTTTCACATCCATCATACATTTTGTCTGTCATTCTTATTGACCATCCAGCATTTTGCTCCCTCGATAAGTGGATGGGGTAGTTAGCTTAGCCAATTGTCATGGCATTGAGATAATAACTGCTATTTGAATTCATTACTCAGAGCTGCTAGAAACAAAGGGATGAGCAAATCTGTCCTGAGCTTCCTGTGTATCTGACAAGATCAGAGAGCTGGGAGAAGAGAATGGTCAGTGGGATGAGTGAGAGACTTGAGAGTTCTACATTCATAGATTAAGTGATTGGTTCGTCTTGCTTTTTACAATGTGACTTAAAAAAAACAATTTCTACAGTCTTTTTAAATTTTGGTTTCTATGTCCATTATGTCTGCATGTATTTATATCTTAACCACTGATCCTTCATTTTGCAAAAGACAATGGTTAACAAAACAGCTAGGATGACTGACTAGAAAAAGACAATAGTTACAGACAAGAAAGGAAGTATTAAGAAGACCCACATGAATCCTCACTGCCCTTCTCTCCTATTTTTGTTGATTTCAGTCCTGAGTTTGATTATTTCTTATTGTATACTCCTTTTGGGTGTGATTTCTTTCTATTAGAGCTGTCAGTAGGGCTGTTAAGTTTCTAGTATGAGATCTCTCTCTATCTCTCTCTTTAATTTTTTTTTTTTTTATTTAGGCACGCAATGCTGTAAACTTGCCTCATCTTCATTGTGACCTATAACCTTGTACATTTTGTACATTCCTTTTTGTTCAATTTTATAAAGCTTTATTTGTTTCTTTTGTTTTTGTTTCCTCATTTTTTAATCAGTAAAGAGTTGTTCAGTTTCCATGAGTTTGTAAGTTTCTTTGTTGTTTCTGATATTCAGCTTTAATCCATGATGGTCTGATAGAATGCAACCTCTTATTGCAATTTTCTTTTATCTGTTGATATTTATTTTGTGTCCAATATGTGGTCAATTTTGGAGAAGGTTCCATGAGGTGCTTAAAAGAATGTATATTCTGTTTTGTTTGGGGGAATCTATATCTATATCTATCTATATCTATATCTATATCTATATCTATATCTATATCTATATCTATATCTA
>NW_021604594.1:1816249-1831314 GCF_004785775.1 Grammomys surdaster
TCTATCTATCTATCTATCTATCTATCTATCTATCTATCTATCTATCTCCAAAGTGTCTATTTATTTTAGTGTATCTTCAATGCCTGAGCTGTTTTCCATCTCTCATGAAATATTTCTGTAAATACCTGTTAGGTCCATTTGGTTTATTATATCAGTTATCTTGCATTTTTTTGTTCAACTTTTGTCTAGGTGATAGGTCTGTTAGTAAGATGGGATATTGAAGTCTCCCACTATTCATGTGTGAGGGTCAATATGGGATTTAAACCATAGTAATGTTTCTTTTATGACTTTAGCACTCTTATGTTTGTTGAATAAATGTTAAGAATTGCCATGTCCTCTTGGTGGATTTTTTTTTTTTGATGAGTATATAGTGCCCTTCATTATCTCTTCTGATTAGTTTTGGTTTGGATTCTATTTTATTCGATATTAAAATGGCTACCACATCTTGTTTTTTTACATCCAATTGCTTGGTATATCTTTTCCTATCCTTTTACCCTAAGATAATCTCAACTCTTGATGTGAAGGTGTGTTTCTTGAATGCAGCTGAAAGATAGGTCACTTCTTTGCATCCATTCTATTAGTCTGTGTCTTTTTGTTGTTGTAGTTGTTATTGTGGGGGTGATGGTGGAGGTGGTATGTGTATGTGTTCGTGTGTGCAGGTGTGTGTGCATATGCATTGTTTATAATTTGATCGTCCAGTATTATTTATTCTATGTATTTTATTGAGGAAAATTAATCTCTTTAAGTTGAAGTTTCCCTTCTAGTGCCTTCTATTGGTCTGGATGTGTTGATAGATACTCAATGTATACATGGAGTGGCTAATTTTGGTTTTATTGTGGAATATCTTGATTTGTCAATTCAAAATTTTTTTCATTGCAAGTTTTTCTGAGTGTAGTTAGAATCTACAAGATAGATGTCCATGCCTTTCTGCCTTTTAGAGTTTTTTTTGAGAAAAGATCTACCTTTATATATTCCTTTCTTTTTCTGTTTCAGATTTTTATACATTTTCTTTGTTCTGTAAGTTTAGTGCTGAGGTGAATTACTTTTCCGGTCAAGTCTATTTGCTGTTCTCCATGCTTCCTCTACCTTGGTAGGCATCTCTTTCCTTGGGTTTTGGAAGTTTTTTTCTATGATTTTGTTGAAAATATCTTCAGTATCTTTGACTGTGTTTCCTCTCCTTTCTCTAGTCCTATAATACTTCGGTTTAGTCTTTTCAAAGTGTCCCAGATTTTTTTTTTATTTTAGATTTACCATGTCTTCAACCTAGGTATCTATTTCTTTTAGTGTATCTTCAATATTTGAGGTTCTCTTTTCCATCTCTGTATTCTGTTGGTGAAGCTTGTCTCTATGGTTTCTGATCAAGTTCCTAAATTTTGCATTTCCATATTTCCCTTCATTTAGGCTTTCTTTACTGTTTCTCTTTCCAGTTTCATGTCTTGAACAGTTTTGTTCATTTCCTTTCACTATTTGTTTCTGTTATCATTATTTCTTTAAGGGATTCATTTATTTTGTCTTTGAGAACTTCTATCATATTCATAAATGATATTTAAGGCCTTTTTTGTGCTTCAAGTATGTTGGAATACTCAGGGCTTACTGTAGGCTTTCTGGTCTCCAGTGGAGGTATATTGTTCTGGTTGTTCTTGATTTTGTGCTTATGCTCTAATCTAGGCACTTGGGTTTGGGAGATTGTAATTCTAGGTAATATCTTGTCTTATCTCTGTTGAGTGGGCATTTTGTTCTTTGGTTTGTATTGTCTTCTCTGGTTCTTAGGAGATTATGGTAGCTATGTATTGTCTGGTAGGAAATTATTCTGTAATACTGATATGTATGACCACTTGGTGTTACCAGTGTGATTCTCTGTATTGTGAGTTAACACTTAG
Source organism: Grammomys surdaster (assembly GCF_004785775.1). Taxonomy (NCBI): domain Eukaryota; kingdom Metazoa; phylum Chordata; class Mammalia; order Rodentia; family Muridae; genus Grammomys; species Grammomys surdaster. Next base: position 1,818,130 of record NW_021604594.1, read on the forward strand.
AAGTGAGGATGGGCTAGGAGGAGTGTCTGACAGTATTTACAGGAGGTAGAAAAGCAGGATATTCCACCAGGATCTGCTTAGTCTCCTGGGAATGGGGGCAGAGAGTGAGGAGAATTCATAACAGGTAGTCTTCTACAGACCTGGGAATGAGACTGGGGGATTAGGTATGGAGGAGAGGAGGGAGACTGAAGATCTGAAGCTTGCCTATCTCTTTGCTGGGCTATTTGCTTCTCTAGCACACTTGGGAGATGGGTTCCCAGAAAAAGCCTGCTAGAGTTGGAGAATGAGATAATAGGATGAGTAGGGAGGAAGGTTGGAAGAAAAGATTTATGTGAGCTGTTGGAGATGCATTTATAAAGGGAAGGCCACAACAGGCGTTCTGATATAGAGCTAGCAATGAGATTGGAAAATTGGATTTGGGGAAGGAGAAGAATAGAGAAGATCTGCTGTTTGCCTACTGAATCCCTAGCTGGAGTGGCCTATGAATTCCCAGGGAATGCCTGCTGGAGTTAGGTGCTAAAATAAAGCAATCCTTTGGGGGAAGAAAATTTGGAGGGGAAGATCTCTGTGATCCACTAAAGATGGGGCTTGGGGAGGAAAGTGAGGCTGCAGGAGGTGGGTTCAACAGTGCTGATGATGATTAGATTTGAATAAGAGGGATAGGGAAGATCTGTGTTTAGTCTACCTGTTTCATAACTGGAGTCAAATCCATAAATTTCAAGTTAAGAAACTTCTGTGGGAGATATTAGTATAAACTATAACAGATTATTAGAGCATAATTCATATAGTATAGCTCTGTAAAACTTCTATTTGTTTTGAGATTTACTCAACAAATAAGAGATAATTTATATAAAAAAGAATAGATGAAGGAAAGAATAAAATGCACTTTAGCAATAGGGAATTGCACACAGAAAGATCCAGCAATTTCATGGAACTAATGTGCAAAGAAGGTAGAATATGAGTTCATCTGCTGGAGGTAAAAGATTGTGGAGGGACTTGACCAATAAAGATTTGGAATTCCATCTTAAAAGCAAGATGAGAACCAGATGTGGTGATGCATGCCTATAATCTCAAAATAAAACAGCTTGAGAGAAGATGATAAAAGATTTCTATTTGGCCATTGAAATAAAAATCCTGGTATCACCAAATGAATGATTCTTGGTTGTCTGGAACTTGAGATGTATTGAAGAAATATTGAGTGATTTTGTTTGATAGAAAAGCAAGTGAAATTCTCATAAATGGAACATTTAAGAATCAACCGTTGCCATGGTGGATGCAATACATAGTAATTATTCTAGCGGAGGAGGGGAGAGACTATACCAGGAGTTTTGAACTGATTTTTGCACACTGTAATTTCTCCTTTAAATAAAGTAACAGTAGAAACTGTGATGCTATCCATTTCCATAACTCAAATGTCTATAATTAAGCAACTTACTTCATCTATCCCTACTTATTATGAATGTCAGAGTTTTTAAACCTTAATAGCTCTCACAATGCTTTCAACCGAGCAAAATTTAATAGAGAAGAATAAAAATATCCCAGGGATATCCAGGAGCTAATGAATAGATGGTGTGTTCCTTTTCCTTATATCTTTATTAATAGATACAGAGACAGTGAGCTTTATCGGGTGCTTTTCTCTAGAAACCTTAAAGATCCTTTTTAAAAAAGGCTGCCTTTGTTCATTTTGCTATTTTCGTGTCCCTCAGCAAAATAAATACTTACAGAACTTCCTTGGAGTAATGAAATGGCACAGGAATCAATTGATAAGGGGTTGGTAAAGGAATTTGAACTTTTTTTTAAATAATAAAATTTATAAAATTAAAAAAATGAATGGGATTTTGTTTAGGATTATGAGCTATAACACATTGAGATATGAAATTAAAATCTGTCTCATTCGATGTGAAAGCATGTAAGCAGAATGTATTGACTTATTGATAACTTCATCTTGGGCAAAAGCAAAATAGGTCTTGACATTCCCAATGTTTAGTTATAAACGATACAGGTGACTAAGGACAGACTCAACTCTGAACAACACTAATTGTTCTGTTTCTCTGTATTTCTCAAGTTGAACATGACTGTCTCCAATAGTAAAAATCAAAGTTCAACATGAAGCAATCAATATTAAACACTAATATGCTTCTTAACCATAAATCACTTCGTTGAAAGGAAAACATTGAAAGCCCAGCATCACTTTTACATGCTTTTAAAAAAATTATTGTTTCTAGCACATTTGTTTTTATTATTCACATTAATATAAGAAGTGATTTAAAGTAATATTACAATGTTGTCATTTGAATTTGTCTTTTAAGATAGAATCTCACTGTGGTGGTAAAAATGGCCTTAAATTCAAGAATGTCATGCCTCAGCCCCCAAAGATCTGGGATTACAGGCACTTGGAATTATTTAATCCATTTGTATCATATTTTAATGAAGAGCTTAAAATGTTCTTCTATAAACTCTAAGTAGATAATTTGATCTTACTCCATACTGAATTCATTTCAATTGCTACCAACCAAATATGTGTTTTTATATTATTATTGTGCTGTGATTGGTGCTGGGGATTAAATACTGTCTCTCAGTCATGATAAGCATGCATTTTTACTATTGAGTACATTTCCTACCTCTAACACATCTATAATATTCAGACCAGGGTTTGATCACTGATCTGAATTAATGTTAGAACTTTATCAAGGTCCACAGTTATCTCAGTTGATAATTTTCAGAATACTCTAATTCTTTTAAAGATAATAGTAAGGTCAGATGTGGTGATGCATCCTGGTAATCCTACCATGCAGGAGGCTGAGGCTGTAGGATTGCTGTGAACTCAAGGTTGGGCTAGTCCACAGAATGTGCTCTTGTGTAAAAAAAAAATAATAATCAAGATAAAATTAAACTCCATCACATTTAGACAAAGCAAATACATTTCTTTACAATACCCTCATTTGTAAATGTTACCAAAACCACGTTGTTGGGTCTTACTGTTCTTAAAAGTTTGGAAAAGAAGTTTGAGAGACTCTACTAAGACTTCAACAGCTGACAAGTTCCCTTCCTCTGACTTAAAATCACTTCGGAATTGACTCACTCTGATTCCATTATTGCATTAGCCTGTTTTACAAATGAGTAATGGTGAGATAAGAGGATTAAACTTTTGGAGACATATTTGGCAATAAACAATATTAAATCTTTCACTAGGCTACTGACAGAATTTGGACAACACACAGATCAAATCTTGAGGCATTTTGAGTCACAGAATTGAATTTAAGGGGGCCAAGAAGTAATGTAAAATGAAAAACTGGTTTCAACACACCTGGGCTTTCTCTGCCTTTGATGGTGTGAGTCGTTACTTTTTGGAAGACAAAAAATTCCAGATGTGAGTATTCACATAACCTTAATATTACAGTTGACACAATTCATTATAGTATAAGAACTCATTTCAGAGCATGTATGCAAATGGTTTCTGAGTTTTATTTCATCTGTATTTTTACAAACCCTCAGAGGCTTTCAAGACTGTTTCTGTCGTCACAATACTCAAGAGATTAAATAGAATAATCTTTAAATACTTCTTAAAAATATAAGACATGCAAAGTTGTTTAGATTTTGAGATTAGCTATTCAGGCAATGGTGTTTTGTTCTTTGACAACCAAGTATTAAAATACATCAACCTATAGGGCCATTCTCATTTAAATCACCACAATAGAGTTGCCTTCATGAGCAAGGTTGTAAGTTCCTTTTCGAGAATGTGAACAGCTTATCAGTAGTTATACCACTCCAATTTTTTTCATTTTGATTTTGCTATTGGATGGATTCTGGAGAAAAATGTCATTCCTCTCATTTGCAGCATACAAATTTATCCCTTTAAATAATCCATTAATAAATGATTCATAAAAACATAAACAAATTTTGCTATTGAATTACTTATTATCACCTTATGGCAAAGCAGTGAACTAGGTGGAAATTGTCACCATTGATAGTTATAAATAAGAGGAAGGTACCCATCTCTCCCTAGGAGCCCAGGACTTTGAGTGAGAAGCTCCCTCCTAACCACAACAGAAGTTTCATGTTCTGACTCTCCTCACATATTCTTTCATGTCTTAACTCATAAAACATACTGTGACTCACGTATTATTTCCAGCTTGATATTATGAATAATGTATTTTGTTAATGCAAAACTAAGGCTCTCTACCTGGGTTTTGAGGAGTTATAGCATTCTCAAAGCATACACATTATTGCTATCATGGCATAGAATTATTTTCTGAATACTACAAACCATAATGCATAACTTTCAGTCTAAGAGAATTTGAATTCATAAGGTTACCATGAGCAATAAGATAGTAGATAAATCATTACATTTTTTTAGAATAGGGTGTTAGGCTCATTTTGAAAATATTTGTTACCCTTGTAGTATTTGTTCCAAAGAGTTTACTGTATTCATTATTTATGTTAAGGACTATTGACCATTATGTACTTTACCTTTGCACTTAGAAGAAGAAGAACAACAAAAATTGCTTTTATTCACAAATTTGAAGTTATTGTTAGAAAATATGTCAGAATTATGTTCTACATAAAAATATTGATAAGAATCCTTGGCCCTGCATCTTTTATTTCTTTTTATGATGTTTCTATTAAAGTTTTAGCAGCGCACACTTGAACAGAAGCACATGCATGCTAACACTTAAGCAATTCAGAAATATCTGAAAGATATTTCTGAGCTACTAGTTTATCCCACCGGTCCTTTCAAACTCCCTCTACTTCGATCCATCTCTTATAAAAACAGAAAGGCTAAAATTCACTAGGAATTTTTCCAAGACTTAGTGAGTATGTTTTCAGGAGAGCAGTCTGTCCTAGAAATGAGTAGTCTCAAAAAATGACAAGTTAATTTCAGTACTTTTAAAACAACACCTATCCTAGCACATAGAATGGAGGGACCACTTTAATTATTACTTGCACATATCTTTAAATATTTACCAGTGATTATGAATTGGTCACTATGGAGCCTTATAACTTCTAGTTATGCATGGCAAGCAGGGCTTTGTGGTGGGAGGGCATGCTTGGTAGTTTTATGCCAACTTGACACAAGCTAGATTCATTTGAGAGGAGGGAGCCTCAATTGAGAAAATACCCCCATAAGATTGGGCTACATGGTGAAGCCCTGAGGTCCAGCAGAATAAATGGAAATATGTCACGTCAGGAGGTGGGAGGTGGGGGAGCCCCTAGAACGTACCAGAGACCTGGGGCATGAGAGATTCAGGAATTAAAGGGAGGGACCTTAGTTGAATTGCCCAATAGTGGGGAGAGGGAACTTGTAGAGTACACCTCCAGAAGGACAGGCCATCAAGTGGAGGGATGGGGTTGCTCTTCCGCAGCTGAAAACTAACCCAGAATTATTCCTGTCTAAAAGAACTGCAGGGACAAAAATGGAGAAGAGACTGAGGGAAAAGAAGTTCAGTGACACGCCCAAATTTGGATCCAGCTCAAGGTGGGGGGGCTCCAAGGCCTGACACTATTATTGATGTTATGATGTGCTTACAGACAGGAGCCTAGCTTGGCTGTCCTCTGAGAGACCCAACAAGCAGCTGACCGAGACAGAAGTTGATACATCCAATCAATGGACTAAAGTTGGGGACCCCTGTAGTTGAATTAGGGAAATGCTGGAAGAAGTTAAGGAGGAGGGCGACCCCACAGGAAGACCAGCAATTTCAATTAACCTGGACCCCTGAGATCTCTCAGACACTGAGCCATCAACCAGGCAGCATACACTAGCTAGTGCAAGGCCCCTGACACATATACAGCAGAGGACTGCCTGATCTGGCCTCAGTGAAAGAAGATGCACCTAACCCTCTAGAGACTTCAGGCCCCAGGGAGTGGGGAAGTCTGGGAGGGTAGGGTGGGTTGGGGTACTGGGTGGGGATATCCTCTTGAAGACAGGGGAGGAGGAGTGGGATGAGGAACTGTAGGAGGGTAGACCAGGAGGGGGATAACGACTGGATTGTAAAAAAGATTTAAGATAATTATTATTTTTTAAATTGGACTACAGAGCATTTTCTTAATGATTGTGGATGGGCCCAGTCCATTGTTGGTGGTGCCATCTTTGGGATGGTGGTCTGGAGTTCTATAAGAAGGTAGGTTGAGCAACTCATGGGGAAAAACCCAGTAAGCAGCACTCCTCCATGGCCTCTGCATCAGATCGTGCCTCCAGATTCTTTCCCTGGTTGAGTTCTTTGGGTGATTAACTGTTATGTGGAACTCTGAGTAAAATAAACCCTTTCCTCCCTGGTTGCTTTTGAATATGGTGTTTCGTTACACTAATGGTAATCCTAGTTAAGACAGAAGGCCACGCACACATTCCAAGAAGATAATGGAATAACCCAGTAAGGGCTGGTGATAATACAGGATCCATACTTCCATTCTTAACTTCTGTTGCCACATCAGACATTTCTAATCCATTGTGACCATACTTCTCAACAAATTTAAATGTAACATAGAAATTAATTCTTTTAGTATACAAGACACTAGACCTCATTTTTAAAGATACAGATGAATTAAAAGAGAATCGGTTGCTATATCCAGCCTAAAGAGTCCAAATTCTAAGTCAATCAAAATTAAACCCTTTGAAATGAACATTTCACTAAAGTCTTAGGTTCTTGTCTTTCATGGGACTTGGTATGAGTTTCATGTTCTTATCCTAAGCACCTTAGATCTTTAGACTTTTAAAGATTTTACCCCCATCTATTTTCTCACAAATCTCTCTCATGGCATGACGTAACAGAAATAGCTCTAGGGTAACTGAATTAAATACTTGGCATTGGCATTCATCACTGTATTTCTTGAGCCTTACTCAAAGGAGCAGGCAAATGAGGCTTTTCCTATATACAAAGTTAACTATTGCTGTGTCTTATTTATGAAGTAATCCAGTAGAAAGAATATTTCACCTGAAGTGTTACCTTTTTATTAAAATTTCACTTCAACATTGAATTGATATTGTGAGTACTGTGCATATAATACTCAACTTTATTAAATTATGAAATTATGTTTATCATAACACTGAGTGCACTAGCTAATTCTGTTGATTTTGGTTAAATCTGATCAATCAATCACTAAAGTATGATAGCATGATCATAAAAATTACACAAATAACATCAACCTTTGGTAGAATTCTACCAAATCATCAGACTCAGTAAATCCTACACTTCTACACAAACAACTGTGATGTATAAAGAGGCAGTCTTAACTTTATTGTCTTAATTATTTAAACAGTAATATACTTTTAATCCCAGGTAAAAGTACTATTCAAATATCACCAGGGAAGCAGTTTTTATTTTTCTGTAAACTGTTATTTTGGAAAAGTTTGGAGCATTTGACTGCTTCTCACATATACAAGTTCAAGGTTGCCTTCCCATTTATTTTACTAGGCTTAAATTCATATAGAAGCTGCTCACTTGAGGTTGTCTTTCCTAGATGTGATGATCAACACAGTGAAATTCTATCACATTGTTTACTGTGATTGTTCTGAGTTCTTTCTTCGTAAGAAATACAAAATATAAATTTATATGAATTATGGATTCATGATTTTTAATAACATGTATTTTAGTTAGGGCTACTATTGCTATGATAAAAACCATGATCAAGGCAACTTATAGATGATAGAGTTTATTTGAGGATTGTTTACAGTTTCAGAGGGTGAATCCATTATTATCATGATAGGAAGCACGGCAGCAGACAGACATTAGTGGCTGGAGCAGTAGCTGAGAGCTTAGATCCTGATTCAAAAAAAGCAGACACACACACACACACACGCACACACACATACAGAGAGAGAGAGAGAGAGGGAGAGAGAGAGAGAGAGAGAGAGAGAGAGAGAGAGAGAGAGACAGAGAGACAGAGAGAGAGAGACAGAGAGAGAGACAGAGAGAGACAGAGAGAGACAGAGAGAGACAGAGACAGAGAGAGAGGCAGAGAGAGACAGAGAGAGAGACAGAGAGAGACAGAGAAAGATAGAGAAACAGAGATACACAGAGAGGTACAGAGAGAGACATGGAAACAGAGAGAGACATACAGTGAGACACAGAGAGGCAGAAAGGCAGAGACAGAGAGATACAGTGAGACAGAGAGACAGAGACCAAGATAGAGACAGACAGAGGCAGATATAGACAGAGAGAGAGAGAGAGAGAGGGAGAGAGAGAGAGAGAGAGAGAGAGAGAGAGAGAGAGAGAGAGAGAACGGTGTGGGCTTTTCAAACTTCAGAACTCACCCTCAGTGACATACTTCTGACAAAGCTACACCTCCTAAACCTTACCAGACAATTCCATTAACCTGGGACCAATCATTCAAACATATAAGCATACAAAGTTATTCTCATTCAAACCACCACACCATAGCATTACATTAGTGTTTGACATCTGTTTTGATGGCATTGGTGTCTAAGACATTAGAATTACTATTTTGTCTCATAAAAACAAACTGTGCTAAAAGCAGTTTTTATTTTCAACAAATTTTGAAATGACTGGATACCAGTGTTTGCATTGATTATGGGCAGATGTTAATATTGTTTAGCATGGTAATACATATATTTATATTCACATAAAATGGCATGTCTTGAAAGAATTTAGAACAAAAGAAAGTGACATTAAAAGTGCTGGTGAGATGATTTAAATTTTTGTTAATTAGTTATTCTTCCTTTTTTAATCATCAGAAATTATCATGACTTTATATATTTTTAAATAGCTATCCGAAATGTAGTAAAAATATATTATATTTACTATTCTATCAAAAATGTTGTATGATTTTACTTTAAGAATATGTTACAAAAGGGAAAATTTGAAGGAAAACAGGTGTCTATAAAACCTACACAATTATGTAAAAATAGGAAGCTATCAAAAGATATATTTTGGCAGAAGTGCAAGGGATATTTATATTTTTCAACATCTTGGACATGATTTAAAGGATGTTATGTACTAGAGTTTGGCAATATGAATTTATCTGTGTTTTTTAAAAGATAACATGTCTTTCCTAAAATTTTTCATTCACAATATTTATTACTGATCCTAGCATATCTGATTTATGTTCTTTTCATAAATTGTTTTCTTGGATAGAATTGGAGTTGGTTAAATAGTAATGTAAAATCTGTCTTCTGTGACTATAACAGAAGAATGCAGGCCTGGCATGTATTTTAAAGTGAATTTTATTTGAATTCTATTATCTTTCTGCAATTGGCTGTTCTAAGTATGAGATCTTGTAGAATTTTCCTGCCAATACAGTTTATCTGCTCATATAAATATTAAAATCAGATAAACAGGAAAATATTTTAATTGATATTTCATTCTCTTTTAAGAGCCTTTTAGGAAATGTATTCTTTAAAATTGGAATCTTTTGCTTGTTCATTACACTTTAAAACAGGGCTTGGATGTTTCCACTTGTGATCCCCTTATGCCAAGAAATTAAATTGTAATTTATTTTAAAGCAATTCTTTGCTATACATATAATTTTTACCACTTATTAAAGGTTAATATACTACTTTGCATGGAGACTGTATCCTTACACTGATGGTAGGCTAATGCCATGTATATCACCTTGGTATTATTCTTATTTCATTATAATAGGATGGAGGGAGGGAGGGAGGGAGAGAGAGAGGGGGCACCCATTTGTTTAACTAATCTAACAAAAATTTAATGAAGCTATTTTTCTAAAAAAAAAAAACAGGTGTGTTTACCAAGTAAAGGCCATTGAGTTTTTACTTAGGAGATATTTAGTCATAAAAATATTTAAGGATTTAAATTTTTTAGTCATTTTTAAAATAGCTTATAATAGGTCAATATTAACCTGTTAACTTTTAATACTTTTAGCTAATTGATTATGGATATTTGAGGATTATATTTTTTATATGTCATAATATTTCTGTAAAGTGAATTTATAGAATCATATTCAAGACTTGGAAATAGACTTTTAGAGGCACTATGGAGTGCTGGTAAAATAGAATCTACTTTGAATTCTGCCTCAGCCATATTTTCTTAAAAACCATAAGCATACCTTATGAGAACAAAGAAACAAGAATAGTTACAGTTTTGTAGACATCAGACTATAGAGTTATTTCTCTAAATGATATTTTGATTCTTACACAATTGTTATGATAGGCTAGGCAAGATGTTTCCGTTAGCGGAATAATTAATAATCATATTTTCTACACTCAAATTGGAATGACATTCATAAATCAAAACCAAGCAGATATCTTTGGCCAAAACTCCAATGTTCTTATTTAATAACTCATTGTCTTTTGATAGGGAGTGACAGTATGTTGTGATATGGGACTAAATGTCTTCTTGGCCTGAGAGTATTATAAATAAAAGACGAACAAAGGAATCCTCCAAATGAAAGGTGTTTCAGTGCCACTAAATCTCAACCATTGGACAAATGGCAGAGGTGACTATTTAACATATCAAAGCAGATCTGGCTGCTGGTTCTGCTTCAGTACTTCAGCCCTACCTGTTACAGGATCCTCCTGGCTGTCATACCCCTCTCCTGAACTTTTCAGCTCAGAGGCCCAGGCTGCTCTTTTCTATATAATCCAACTATTTTGGTTACCACTCTTTCTGCACCTCTACTTTCCTGACTGCTGCACCTGGCTCCCCTCTATCCCCTCCCCCTCCCCTTCTCCCACAGGGCCCAGCTCAGGGTCATGTCCACTCTGAGGTCCCTGCTTCTAACTATACTCTCCCTTTTATCTGCAACGAACCCTCTCCTCCACCATACCTAGGAGCAGTCACATTTACTTTTCTTTGCCTTTTTATTTCCTTTAGTTTTCATTCAAGGAAATCAGGGTGGTTCATACTGTGTACCTTTCTGTAAAGTTCTACAACGTTACCTAAAGCTAAATGTGTTGGCTACCAGTAGAACTTAGGGACAGAAGAATTAGCATGGGCAAGTCTCTGCTTTCTAAGTCAGAAGTAGTCTAAGGTACAACAGCAAACGTGCATAAACATTGACATTGTGTCAAACTTATTGAACATTGGCATTTCTGTCCATTTTGAGTAGAATTCTGAAAATCCACTGCTGTAACTACTTCCAGATCTTACGCTCTTTAGGGGAAGCTGTTGGAGGCACTTGAGTGAAATTTTTATTTTAATTAAGCATAGTCTTTTATATTCCATAAATATAAGTTAAAAGGCAAAAACAGGGATCTCAACAGGAATGTTGTTCTTTGTTGAATCATAGTATTTTTAGTCAGAAGAAGCCACCATAAACAAAATACAGAGAGAATTTATTTTTAAGAACCTGCCTCAGTGTTAGCTCAGATGATCAAAGCTGGTAAATGTGAATTTACTCTTGAAGCCCAGTTCTAGCCATTATGCAACCATTTACCCCTCAGTGACAACCCAAGAGCGAATCCTCAGGGTTTTCTGGGTGCTGGCTTCCTGCAGGGCCATGTTTATGTTGTAGAGGAAGTTCAGGCAGCTTGGAAGGCTTTCAATGGTTCTGTTGGGTTGAGGATTAATGAGGTTAAATTAACTGAGTCACTAAATGCACATTTTATTGAGGTTCAAGCTGTTCCGCCTATTGCAGTTAATATGAGTAGCCCAGAATGTTGCCAGTTAAATGGAAGTTACACATCAGGGATGCCAGCATCATTAAGACAGGAAGACAGCAATTGTATTAGTTTATTGAATTTATTATAAAGGCATCCTAATTTTTTGACACGTGTCTCTTTTTCTTTCTCCAAAATGTCATTCATTAGGGGATTTTATTGTTACCTAGGGCAGGATGATGATCTTAGCTGTAAGTTCTTTCATCTTCATTTTAAACACAGTGCTAACTTGAGATACATGAAGTGAGTGTAATTTTCCTTCTCCTGAGAACAGTACCTAGAAAGAATATATGGGATAGATGTTTTTCTGAATTTCTATAGCACCCGAAAAGGTAAATGTCAGACACTTAAGGCAAACCTTGGCATCTATTCACTGACTATTAAGCATATAATACGAGCTACTATTTAGGCTGGTGCTGTGGATAAAACGTTCTAGCTTCCCCAAGTTTAGTTTGTTTCGCTTCTGGCTTCAAGTATATACATTCACATGAGTGTGCACTCGCATATGTATATATTGGACTTGATTATCTCTTTCAATGCATTCAAAGGGTACTACTGATTGAAAACAAGTCATTTCAAGATACTCAGAAGGAAAACGTTTATACTTTAAAATATAATATTCATTTAAATTACTGTTTCACTTTAGGTTGCAGTGAGAGACTTGGTGCATGATAAATGGTGATATCATCCTCTACAGAAGAGGACCAAACACAGGCTATGCTAAGGTTCTTCTGCAAGGTACTGTGGACATCATGACACATGAAGCTCATTTCCTACCTCATTTACTGTAGGTGAAACTATCATTTTAAATATTTCATTTATTTTTTTTAGGAGAGAAATAATAAGGCTGGAAAAACAATGCAGATGGTATTTGTAGAGAACTCAGATATAGATCCATACACAGATCTGACACACATTCATAAGACAGATAGATATACACATACAGACATACATACATACAGACAGACATAGACACAAAAACACACACACATATGCACACACAGACACACACACAGACGCACACACAGACACACACACAGACGCACACACAGACACACACACACACACACACACACACACACACATTTTTAATGGAAAAGGTGCTTATGGCAAGGTACCAGGAGTACTTGCTTGGTACCAGTGCTATGTTGAACTTGGCTTGCTCTCTCCAGCCTTTAACCCAACATTGTTCTGGTTTGGAAATAGAGCTTGTCCCTTCCTGCTGAGAACAGGGCACTGAGAAGTGTTTGCTAGAGGGAAGAAACATTACAGTTGCCAATAACCACAGCGCTTTTATTGTTCTTGCCGTTTCCCTGTGGCTATTTTCCAATAACCCTCCAGCTTAAAGGCACAAATGGTATTTATTTAATACAAGTTTTCATTAACTGCTAAGTGCTTTGTGGGCTCTTTAAGGACTATGCTGGACTCTGGCCCTTTAGGCATTTTGCTTTAAGGAGGAGAAAGAGAAAGGGGACGATATTAATGTGATGCAAAGTAGTACTTGAAAAGAACTTAATAGGTTATTTTTTTTTAAAAAAATCTGAGCATTGTTTTGGATATTTTTTCATTCATTCATTCATTCATTCATTCATTCATTCATTCATTCATTC
>NW_021604594.1:1831324-1861110 GCF_004785775.1 Grammomys surdaster
TTCATTCATTCATTCATTCATTCATTCATTCATTCATTCATTCATTCATCCATCCACTTTACATCCCCATAGGAGCCTTCTCCTCTCCTCCCAGTGCCCCGGCTTCTGAGGAGAAGATCCCTTCGCTGGGGAACCTGGGACCTGAAGTCACTGCAAGACTAGGTACATCTTTTCCCATTGAGAACAGAGAAGACAGCCCAGTTAGGGGAGCAGGATCCACAGGCAGGCTACAGTGTCAGGGCAAGCCCCATTCCATTTGTGGAGGACCCACATGAAGACCAAGCTGCACATCTGCTTCATATGTATGGGGGGGGGGGCCTAGGTCTAGGTCTTGAATGCTCTTTGGTTGGTAGTTCTCTCTGGGAGACCCCGGGGTTCAGATTAGTTGACTCTGTTGGTCTTCCTGTGGAGTTCCTGTCTCCTTCACATTCCTCAATACTTCTCCCAACTCTTCCACAAGACCTCCACATAACAATGCAATCTTAATGTAAATGAGAAAATAACAGAGAAAAGTGAGGTAGAGAAAATTGAGAAAGACTTTGGTCTATGGTCATGATTCATGAAGGGAGAGTTTTGAGAGGTAAAAAATGGAAGGCTGAGTGTAGAAATCATGAACAGAACCACACTTAGAATGTAGAGATACTTGGGAGCCATAGAAGAGATGACTGGTTCATTGAGATTGCAGGAGGTGTGGTGGAGGCCAGTTAATGGAAGCAGCCGTTGTTGGGTAGTGCACACTGCAGAAGATATTTTGCTCATCTGAAGGTTTGGAGCCTCAGTCTCCTGACCAATATTTTTTTCCTGTGTCTTAACATTTTAATAAAATACACATATCAAAATCATAGAAGTCTGTTTTGTATTCCATTTCATCTAGGTTGTTTATTTTGTTGGGGTACAATTCTTCATAGTGCTTCCTTAATAATCCTTCAGATTTCAGCACAGTTGGTAACATACCCTATTCCACTTTTGAATTTGGCCATTTCAATCACCTTTGTTTTCTTTAATCTGTTTTGCGTGTGTCTGATAATTTTTAAATCTTTTCTGATAGGCAACTGTTAAGTTTTCATTAAGCTATTCGATACTTTTCTGTTCTGTATTTTATGTCTTTAATTTTAGAAATCACTTCTTTCCTCCCACAAGCTTTGGATATCCCACATCTATCTTGTGAGAGTTCCTTAAGTCACAGAGTTATATCTCTGGCTCAATAGCAGTTCTATTTTCAGTGTGTTTAGGTCATTAAGTGGACCTGCTGCTAGGGCTTCCCAGCCTGTAAGGTTGTGACCATTGCACTTTTGTTTCCATTTGTCTGAGTATTTTCTCATTTTTGTTATAATTTCTTCAATCCATTGTGTGTTTAAATATGTCGTAATTACCAGCATTCTGTGATTTCTCTAGCTTCATCCCTGGTAGTTTCTAAATCCAATTTACTGTAGGATGAAATGTCTTGTCTCCAGTCTTCTAAAATCTATTGATGCTTAGTTTATGAGTTAACATAGGCTCAGAACTGAGCCTTGTGTCTGGAAGAAGGATGAGTGCTCACTTGCATGGTGAGTGTTCTGCACATGTGTGCTGGACCTAATTGTTTACTAGGCTGAAATCCTGCCTTTCCTTTCTTACCTTGACTCTGGTTGCTCTCTCCCTCACTGAGAATGGTATATCAAACTCCCCAATATCATTGTAAGCATTCTATTTCATTCATTGATTCTGTCAATTTCTATTCCACAAATATTGATAAGATAAGTGATTATTTACAGCTACTGTGTCTTCTAGCTCATCTGAGCCTTATTAATATACATGATGACCTTTATTTCTAGCAAACATTTTTGCTTTAGAGTCTATTATGTATTGAAATCTTTTCATTGCTATTTGCCTAGATTATATTTTTATTTCTTCACTTCTGAGTTAAAGATATCTCTCAAATGATCTCCTATAGACAGAGTATAGTTGGGTCATGTTTTAGTCTAGTCTCCCACTAACTCTTTTTTAACTAGGGTGTTTAATCTATTTACACTTAGCACGTGTACTGATGTAAAGGGATGGGATACACTCCTATGATTGTGCTGCTTGTTTTTGTATCATTGCCTTCTAATGTGAAGCATTTACATTTCTTTTTCTTTTTCCTTTCTTTTTTCAGTTAGTTTATAATTATTTTCTTTGTGATTAGAATGTGGAATATCTTTAACATACTAATTTTATGCCTTGCTACTCTGAATTTATGCTAGCTTTACTTCAATGATATTTTCTTATTAGTAATCCTTCCTTTGTCCATTACAGATGTTGATTTTATAAATTAGATGTTTATATAGGTATAGGCCATATGTTAAATTAGTAATTCTTTTAAAGGTGTTAGTGTTTTCACCTATGCATAGAACAAAATATGGAGCTATGAACTAAAGTAAACTAATATCATACTAATAGCTCTTAGGCTAATTAGTTTGGAAAACATTTTTATTAATTATTTGATGCAGGAGAAACTCAAAATAGTAAAATTAATGCTGTAAAGGATGTACTACTACGTGTGATTAGGAGAGATTAAATTATACACAGTGCAATTCAGCTAAAATTACCTCCATTATGTCCAGAAGATATAAGTAGTGTTCTAACCAGAAACTGTGAGAAAGAAAATTCAGCATCATCATTGAAGTTTAGGGATGCTGCATAAATTCCTGCTAAGGTTTATTCTAAGACTGACCTCCAAATATACTCTATTCCCTTAATATAACCTGGGGTTATAGCCATCCATCCAAGTCTTCCCCATATCAAAGAGAACAGGGCTCTCAAGGGCAGCTTAAGGGGGCCGCAGGGTTGCAGTCACCTCCAAGTCCTGGTCTGTCAATAAGTCCCCTGTGCTCTTAAAAGAAAAAAAACAAAACAAAACAGAACAAAAGAAAACAAAACAAAACATAACTTTGCTGAATGGGTAAGAAGAACCAGGGTAACAACTATTTGAAAAGAACAATATTGATAATACTTAAGAAATAATTCTGACAACATTTTTTCTTTTTGAATCTCCTATAACCAAGTAGCCAGAGTCTCGTTTTAAATTGTTCAAATTGTAACCTGGAGCCAGGACTTAAAAGAGATTTAAGGATGATAGCATATGTAGTCTCTCTGTCTCTCTCTGTCTCTCTCTGTCTCTCTCTGTCTCTCTGTCTCTGTCTCTCTCTCTCTCCAATACATACATATATATATATATATAATCTTATATTTGTGGCTAGCTCCTATTTGAGTATGAACCAGAGCTGGACAAAGTGCTACTATTATTAAATAGATATTAAAAAAAATAATGTCTCAATGTGTGAAGTGCTTTTTCACTGGGAAGCCATTTTATTTCCATTAACAACTTTAAAAATTTCATACAATGTATTTTTCTTGTTTTCTCTTCCTCTTCTTCCCTTTAACTCCTCCCAAATCCATTTCTATTTCAATAACTTTGTCATTAAAAAGTAGCTCATCAAGTCCAATTCTGCTGCCTATATATCAATACCAGTCTTTGCCTCTGTCTCTGTCTCTCTCTGTCTTTCTGTCTCTCTCTGTCTCTCTGTCTCTCTCTCCATATATATATATAGTGTGTGTTTGTGTGTTTGTGTGTGTGTGTGTGTGTGTGTGTGTATGTATGTATGTATGTATATTCACAGAACTGAGGCTGAGGCACTGGAGACAAACATAATCATTAAGTTTCTCTGTCAGCCAAAGAAGGTTGAGAAGGTTCAGTTCAATAATGAGAAACATAGTCTGATAAAATAAAGAAAAGCCAGGCGTGTTGGCACACATTTTTAGTTCCAGGACTTGGGAGGTGGAGGCAGGCAGATTTCTGTGAGTTTGAGGCCAGTCTGGTCTACAGAGAAAGTTCAAGGACAGTCAAGGCTACACAGAGAAACTCTTCTCAAAAAAAAAAAAAAAAAAAAAGAAAAGAAAAGATAAGAAAAAGATAGCATGTTTGGATCCTGAGATGTGACACTGTGGATTATTCTCTGGTCCTCACATACTCATATACATGCATGCACAGACACCTGCACATGTGTGTAGCTATACACACAACAATCACAAAACACACAACATACACAAAAGCATTAGTTTCCAAAATTATGTCAAAAACAATGATTGAATTTACAATGACAGTGTTCTTTAAGATGTCTACTTATTTTATTAGAATTTTTTTATATTACTTTAAATTGCTGTTTAGTATCCTTTCCTTTTAGCTTTGGAAACTCCTTGGAGCTCCTTTCAAGGGCAATTCTACTGTTAACTAAGTCCTTGAGCTTCTGTTTGTAAAGCAAAAATTAAATTTCATCTCCCCTTTTCAAGGAAAGTTTGGCCATTTACAAGATAATCGATATTTTTTTTCTCATAGTCTTTGTGCATTTTGATTCATTAACTTTCTGTCTGACAAGATTTCTGATAAGACATCTGCTGATAGTCGAACTGAGAATTCTTCTTGTGATAAGTAGCTTCCTGCTGTTTTCAAGATTCTTCTTCTATGTTTTAAGGGTTTGATAATAAAGAAAGTAATGAAGGAGGAACATCATGTGTGGAGAATTCTATACAGGGAGGCCCAGGAGGGGGACTGGGGAGAGGGATTTCTCATAAAATGAGGGATTTGTGGAGGATTAACTGGGGTAAAAAAAAATCCCAAACAAGATGGTAAATAAGGTACACCTAGCTGTGCAATAGTGGCTTAGCTATTTGGGAGTAGCCCACTGTCCCCTGTGTGGTTTCAGGAACCTTCTGACAAGGAATGGGGAACCAAAGACTGGTACAACAAGTCTGGGTAACAACTCAGGCAAGGGGACGTAGTAGATTCTAGGAGGCAGCCAGCAATGGTTTTCCCATAGCAGTTTTTGAAGGGATGTCATTTAATTCAGATGTCTAGGCTCCAAAAACATTTAAATTATTTTTCTGTCATTTTCTTTTTCTTTTCCCCTCCTTCTTTTGACATGATGTCAATATGTAGCCCTGACTCAGCCAGGATTCCTTCTGTAGATGGGGCTGAGCTTCTCACAGAGCTCTACTTGCCTCTGCCTCTTGGAGTGCTGGATCAATGGCATACACAACCACACTTGGCTGTTATTGTCATATTCTTAGATCCATAATTTTATGGAGTTCTAGTATATTGACCCATGCAGCATACTCGAGAAAATAAACAAATATAATACAGCTGTAGCTGTATTATATTTGTTTATTTTCTCGAGTATGCCATTGATCCAGCACTCCAAAATAGCTGGTTTCTTCCTCAATATGGACAGTGACTATTTTTACTGAGAAATTTGATTTCTAAAATCAGTAAGAAACAACTGAATGAGTAAACAAGTTGCTGACTCAATTAAATTTTTGTTTAAAAAGGTTAGTCTGGATTGAATAGAAAAAAATTAAACATGAAGGGTCTGCTTATAAATTTATTATATCAGTGGACTGGAGAAGTTGCACTGTAAGTGGGAGTTTTAGATAATTTAAATATTTTGAAGAGTATATTTGACAGGATTATAAGGCACTGAAGAAATACAGGAGGAGACCAGCCTACTAGGCTCTGAAGTTGTATTCCTACATGGATAGATAATGGTGTCATTCATGGACAGAGTGAATTCTGGAACAGGACTAAGTATGCAAGAAAACATAGAGGTCCAATCACGTTTAATTCTAGAACACAGAACTAGAAATGGCATCAGCTAAAGCTCATGCACTGTAAGGATACCTTGTTGACCAATATGTCTGAGGTTATACTGAGTGACATCAGCTCTGATGGTTTCAGGATTAATAGTACCTATTGTCATTCTCAAAGTGCTTTAGTCTAAGCAATAGTCTATGCATTTACTCTGGCTATAATGAAGAATTAATATACTTGTAACCTCACAAATTCTTGGAGATATGTTTTTGTTCATTTCTCCTGTTCATTTCATCTTACTTATCAATCAATAATGCCTTGGTTTTTTTCTTTAAAGACTTCATTTCACTTATGTGAGTTGGTTTTGGGGTGGGTTTCTATAGACATTACTTTATTATGAAGTGAGAGTCAGGTAGGGATACTGAAAAACACATTTAGGCAGTGAATTCTGAGACTGTGTGAGAAGACAACCCATTTTCTACATGATGATGGTGAAATGTTGGTAGATGAGGGCTGGAATTATGACAGTCATTACTGATTACAAAGATCTCTCTCTCTCTCTCTCTCTCTCTCTCTCTCTCTCTCTCTCTCTCCCTCTGTGTGTGTGTGTTTGTGTATGTGTATGGGCTGAGCATTTTTGAAGGTTCTCCTGATAGAGTACTAGAGAATGCATGATTTGAGGATTGAAGACATTAGTGAATACTGAGTACAAAGTCCAAGAGAAACTGCATTTAGTAGTGTTGGTTTAGCCTCTGGATTATAATTTGCTGTAATCCATACCTGCTGCTCATAGTTTATTTATATGGATTAAAATTTGTCTTTATTATCTAGGTCAGCGTGATTTGAGTTTAGTTAACTACAAAATTCTAAGCTATAAAATGTTCTGCTGTATTGGTGAATTTATATTCTCCTTTTGAGGTAGTGGAAAGGTTAAATAAGACATCTGCTGTTGATTGAGTGTTGACAAAAGACTATGTATTACCTTTTCTGCAGTTTTTCTATATAGTTGCATATTGAAGGTGAATCTCTGTGATTTAAGGGCTCTTTGAGTTAAACAGAAATTGAAAAGACAAATATAGAATCTTCTGGCAAATATGCAGAGGGATGCCTTCAGAGATTCAGCAACTGCAAAACTGTTACTAATATAGCTTTGGTAAGGTGCCCATCTCCTGGCATTAGAAGATCCTGGCTAACTAGTAAATCATTACTTATTTTGCTATTTATTCATTTTTAACAAATATTCATTCTTCCTCTTGTATCTTTTTAAGTAGTCTGATCTATTTGGATACAAAAATAGATACCTCAAACTCTTTCAGAGCATTAACTGACAATTATGTTACATTTCACTGAATGTGGGGATTCTTTTAAACTTTTCATTTTTTCTTTTGTTAAACATATATTGTTTCCTCACACAATATATCCTGATTAAAGTTTCCTCTTTCTCTACCCTTTCCAGTTCCTCCCTCCCTCTGTTTCCCTCTAGATCCACTTCCTTCCTGTCTCTCGTTAGAAAAGAGCTGATTTTCAAGAGCTAACAACCAAAGACGACAAAATAAAATTTAGTAAGATAAAAGAAAAACTATCATACTGAAGGTGAACATGGCAATCCGACAGGAGCAAGCATAAGAGTTCAAGACCCACTTGTTCTCACATTCAGGATTCCCATGAAATTACTACACTAAAAGCTATAATGTATACAGAGAAGACATGGCACTGACCCATGTAGGCCCTGTGTTTGCAGCTTTAGTCTCAGTGAGCTCATATGCACCTTGCTTAGTTGATTCAGAGAGTGTTGTCTTCCATCCTCTTTGGATCTAACAATATTTCTGCCTTCTCTTCCATGGGATTTTCTGAGCTCTGAGGGGAGGGATATGATGAAGACATTTCTTCTTTTTTTGGATATTTTATTTATTTATGTTTCAGATGTCATCCCCTTCCTATTTTCTCTTCCTAGAACCCCTCAACACATCCCCTCTAGCCTTTTTGCTTTTATACCATTCTAATTACATGCAAGTATTAAGGTCAGTTCTAGGTTGAGGGACTAACAATACGATAAATACAAATAGTCAAGGAACAAGCAAGACAATAAACGCAAATAGTCAAAGAACAAGTAAGGCAATAAACAAAATTCTGTGAACACTCCTGTGATCACTATTTCTAAGGGCTTATCAGGATGATCAAAATATCTGAGCCAACTTCCTTGTCCTAGCCCAAAGTCATTTTCATGTTTGAAGTCTACTTCCTTGTTCTAGCCTAAAATTTAGATTCCTGTCTGAAATTACTTTTTTGTTTTAGCCTAAGATTTAGATTCCTGATTGAAATTACTTTTATTGTCAGATTTCTGCCTGAAGCCTACTTCCTTGTCCTTGGCCAATGTCAGATTCCTGCCAAGCAGTGCCAGAGGCTCTCCACTTCTCCCCCTTTTTAATCTAATTAACAAGATTGAGTCTGTCATAGGTCATTCTGACAAGAATGCCTTCCTTAGCCATTATGGAATATGCATTATCAAAAGCAATACATTTCTGTCTTAGGTTGGTAAGGCTCTGTGCAGAATCTTACCCGGATGGAGACCTTTCATTTAGACTGTTTCTCCATATAATATTTGTCTGTGGGTCTCCATATCTGTTCCTATCTGCTTTCAGGACAAGCCTTTGATAATTACAGGATAAGGCACTGATCTATAGATATAACACAATAGCAACAGGAAGCATTTTATTGATACACTTTTATAGACCAGTAGTATTTGGTTTTACCCTCAGTCCCTAGGCAATCTAGTCTCAGGTTCTTGGTTACCCAAGCAATGTTGAGTATGTGTTCCTTCTTGTGGAGTGGGCCTTAAGTCCAATCAGACATTGGTTGGCTACTTCCACAAGTTTTGTGTGATCATTGCTTGCTCTAACATATTTTGTGGGCAGAATAGATCATAGATCAAAGGTTTTGTGGCTGGGTTGGTGTCCGTGTTTATCTTTTAGTAGCTCTCAAAATACTTTCCCTCACCAAAGAATCTAGAATGTAGGGCTAAAAGCTCTAGACTTGCTGGACACTTCTGTGTTCGATGAGTTGTGTGGATGTGGCTCTAATGTCAGTTTGTGGATAGCAACTCTTTGTCTTAGTGATGGCCTGGGTTATTTAGGGATTTCAGTGGGACCCTCTTGGCCATCAACTCAGTAGAATGCAACCAAGTCCCACCTCTGGAAGCCTTGTTTGGTGTCAAGAGATGGCTAATTGGGACTCCATATCCCTCATTATTAGAAGACCTAATAAGGATCATCTTCATATAGTTTAGGAAGTTTCCTTTGCACTAGGTTTTCACACTACTCTCAAAATGTCCCCCAATTCCATCTATCTCTCCCCACACTATCTTCTTCCACAACATTTCCCTTGACACCTGATCCTTGGTTCCTATCCCCACCTGGCCTGAGTTTGCCCATAAAATCTGTTTTCTCCTCCCACGCAGATCTATGCATCTGCCCAGACCATTCCTCTTTACCTACCCTCTTTGCATCTACAGACTATAGGTTGGTTATCATTTATTTAACAGCTAGTATCCATGTATAAGTGAATATATATCATATTTATCTTTTTGGGTCTGGATAACCTCGCTCAGAATGATTTTTTCTAGTTCTGTCTTTACCTGCATATTTCATTTAAAAAACAATGAAATAATATCCCAGTGTGTAAATGTACCTCATTTGAAAAAAAAAAACAAAACAACAACTATTCTTCCGTTGAAAGACTTCTAGGTTGTTTCTAGTTTCTGGATATTATGAATAAAGCTGTAGTGAGCATGACTGAACAAATGTACTTGTGGTGGGATGGAGAGTCTTTTTGCTATATTTCCAAAGGAGTATAGCTGGATCTTGAGGCAAATTGATTCCAAACTTTCTGAGAACTGCCATATTGATTTTCAAAGTGGGTGTACAAGTTTGCACTCCCACCAGCAATGGCAGAGTGTTTCCCTTGCTCCACAAAATCTCCATCAAAATTCCAACACAATTCTCAACTTTATATGGAAAAACAAAAAACACAGAATAGATAAAAAAATCATGAAAAGTAAAAGAACTGCTGGAAGTATCACCATTTCTGATTTCAAGTTGTTCTACAGATATGTAGTAATAAAAACCACCTGGTATTGGCATAAAAACATATACATTGATCAATGTAACATAACTGAATACCTAGGCATCAATCTATACACACTGAATACTTTTAAAAATGAGAAGAGGGATAAGAATTTGAGACAACAAATAAAGACACATATTCCATGACTTTGAAAGAAAAAAGTGGAATTGAACCTTCAGTGAAAAACCAAATGAATCCAAGTGAAACTAAGACAGTGCTTAGATTTGAAAAGATACATACTATTTAGCTACTCTCCTTTGCATGAGCGTGAGCTGTTTGTAGTATTTTATTTTGTTGAGAAACATGTCAGTAAAGAATCTTACATACATATGTTTTTGCATTGTATCATTTTGCTATTTTGAAGATAACCAAAATTTAAGTTGAATTAGCTTTCATTAGATCATCTATCACCTCTCATCTCTATCTATCTATCTATCTATCTATCTATCTATCTATCTATCGTCTATGTATATCATTAATTTTTTTATTTTTCCTTTATTGGATATTTTCTTTATTTACATTTCAAATGTTATCCCCTTTCCATGTATCCCCTCCAGAAACCCCCTATCCCATCTCTCCTCCCTCTGCCTCTATGAGGGTGCTCCACCCATTCCTGCCTTCCTGCCCTGGCATGCCCCTACACTGGGGCATCAAACACCAACAGGATCAAGGTCCACTCCTCCCACTGATGTCCAACAAGGCTGTCCTCTGCCATTTATTATGTATCCATTATTTCTACATTTCAAACTAGAATTCTGGCTTAAACCACTTACACTACAATCTTGCCTTAGATCAGGGTTTGATGATGGATCTTATAAGACTACAAATTATTAGAAAATTTCTCCTTTCATAATTATTATACCATATGGTACACAATGAGAATCCAGTTGTATACAACTCCTCCATAAATTTTCATAGGAATTGGAGTATTATGGGCACTGTTTTTATTTTGAAAGGACTCAGTCTTCCAATGCTTTATTATTTTCATAACTTTTCCAGGTGTTAGTGGTTTATATTAGAGTTTAGTTCTTCTCTATAATATTCTAAAGCAACAGTGAAGTGCACTGGAGGAAGTTCCGTACTTTAAGTGGACATTTGTGCTAAAAGGAATAGTTCACACATCCTCAGAGGAGAAGTCTCCCAGGTAACATGTAACAGAGAGATTGAGCTATATAAATATCTTCTCATGTACTTCTTTATTCTGAGTGTTGGATAGGCAGTAAGTGTTCATAAGAGATTATTTGCACTTATAAATGTACCTATACTTTTGGCAAATTCTTCAAGGTTTAATCGCAGTTGGTTATGAGCTGGAGACATTAATCTGTCAACTTGAGGTAGTTAGTGAAAAATGTTTCAACTAGATGTCAAATAAAAATGATCATGGACAAAGGCAATTCACACATTTGCCACAAATTTTACATAAGAAAAGAAATCTCATTCAAAAATGTGTAACCAGAAAACAGACTCTAGAATCATTATAAATCTATTAGAACTGTTTTACTACATATAACATACTCTCAAAGCTTAATACGAAATGATTTTATTATTTCTTGTAATGAAATTTTAACTAGACTAAGGTCCATGGTCCAGACATCATTTATAGGCTTTACTGGGCTTTAACATCAAGGTAGCTTAAATTCATTCTGCTTTCTTTCACACTCTGTATTACTTGTTTAGGTGCATCAGTGCTAGCCTGAGCTTCATAATTGATTTTCTTTTCTTGACCAATGGTTGACTCAAGGCCAGGTTAGTTAGTTCACGAATTTCCCACTGGTCTTGATAGAATGGGAGAGAGGTTAACAAAGTGACTTTGGGCTCTTTGATTTGATAAGCAATATTTACATTTCCTTGAGGAGACCTTGTTTGCTATCCTAAGCACCCTACATTAATGAGGGCAGCTAGCCTGAGGAGGGAACTAAAAGGAGACAAGAGAGAAGCTGCAGGGATGGTAGAAAAAGAGTTAGAGCCCAGCATAAATGGTGTCTGAATTTCTTACTCCCATACTCCATGGACTGAGCTACAACATTCATTTAATTAACTTCACAGGGGTTAATTAAATGATCTTGCTGATACTTGCTAAAGGAAGTGTTCTAACTGATAGACAGTGTAAGTACATGGCCCCAAAAGGAGATAAACATGGTGCTTGTTGATTAAGGGGGAAACTGTAGAAAAACTTTAGCAATTTAAATTAACATATCAAAAAAACGAGAAAAGAATAAGAAAGGGATATGATAAATGCAGAGTCGTTTGATTCTTAGGAAATGGTGATGAAAATACTAGGAATAACACTAATAAATACGATGACTATGAGTCTTATTATACTCCAAATGTCTTTGAACTCTTTTAGACTTCCTTAAAACATTATGGAGTAGCACTTCTCCAACGTTGGTTAATATTTTGACAAGGGATAATGACAATTTTAGTTACAGAGGTCACATTGCAGTGTGTGATTTCATGATTTGAAATTCTTGAATGGAAAATATTTTCAGATTGATTTTTTTTTGTCAAAAAAGATTCAAGAAGTAGGGGAAATACATGGTCAGTCTGATGGTATGAAAGAAATTTGAAATTGCTGAAGTCCTACTTCAAAAAGGCCAAGGAACCAGATAATTTGAAAGACGAGTTATAGGAAACAGATAATTCTAGTAGAAAGCTATCAAATTTTTGTTCTGTTCTTATTCTGTTGTCAAAGCTGATATCATAAGATAGGCTATTGCTTGAATAAATATTTCTTGAACAAACAGCTTGAATGAGAAAATTTCAAGTTATACCAAACTTGGATTTTTATGCAGTGTTTGTCAGCATAAAAATGAAAATGTTTTGTCTTCTAGCTGGGTATCAATTACATCTTACAATTACTTTGTGCAAAAATAACTTTCCTGTTTTAAGATCCTCTGCATACATTTCTGAAATGTAGTCTACCTTGATGCTGAGTGGTGACCCCTGTGCAGAATCTTTGTTAACCATAATGGCATGGCACTTGAAAGTATAACACAAAAGAACATGTGACTGCAAAAGCAATGCTCTCTCCTACCTTGCAGTTCCATAGCTCCCCACAGACCCAAGAGCAATGCTCTCATCTTGAATTCCAGTGGTTAGAGAAATTCCAATAGATGGATTGGGTAAAGGGAAAACCCATGCGTTCTATGAATGTCATTATACTCTGTGTGAATTCTTCAGAAACAGGGAGAGAAAAACGTTTTCATTATTCCAAAAGTGAACATTTAAATTCAATTTCTTTCCTTAGGTATG
Organism: Grammomys surdaster; assembly: GCF_004785775.1. Classification (NCBI taxonomy): domain Eukaryota; kingdom Metazoa; phylum Chordata; class Mammalia; order Rodentia; family Muridae; genus Grammomys; species Grammomys surdaster. Next base: position 1,844,301 of record NW_021604594.1, read on the forward strand.
CTGCTTTTCAAATGACTGACATTTATGAAAGGATCATCATTTTAATTTTGTATTTATTAACAAAATGTTCCCTAAGGAAAATAGCTAGGCTATTCCTTATGTATATATTACTTTGAAGTAATCTTCACACAATGAAGTGATCATCCATGGTTACTCTTCTGAGATTGTGGTCTGTACCATTTTTAAAATCCTAATCCTCTTATCTATGTTATGACACTAGTGGACAAAAGCCCGAGGTAGCCAAGATACATCAACTCATTTGTTTCTCCACATTTATAAACCTGTCACTGGATAAAGGGGGATTTAATTGGACTGATATGATTTCATGCTCACCAAGAGCTGTCAGCTACTAACCCCTGTCCTATACTTTCTAAGGCTTTGCAAATTACCAGCTGAGAATTGTGTTCCAATACCAGGATACCTATTGTTAAAGCAAATGGATCTCTGACTTTAAAATCATGTCATGTTCAGCCTTACTTTAAACTGCTTGCCTTCTAAAACCTTCAATGTCTTAGAGAAGAGGTGCATTCAACTTGTTACAGTTTCAAGTTGTGTAGCTATGATGCTTCAAAACATATTCTTTGTCTCAGTTTAGGAAGACCCTAGTTAAGTTGTACATTATTAACTTACTCTTTAATGTATGTGGCTTTAGAAGTAACACTAGACAATGTTCATTTTAGAAGATATAGAGATTCTGTTGTATTCTATTGTACACACATAGCACAAATTTCAGATATTTTGGTAGGTGTGATAGATCTTAGGCAGGATTATTGAAAAACAGTTGAAATCATTCTGAAAAGTTAGTCTGTGTAAAAAAGAAATGTCCACGGTGGCAATCTTTACTTACTTACTTTATTTAAAGGAATAAATGTAAATAATAGTTTTAAATGCTGAAGAGTCCTGGATTTCTGGTCTATTACAGATTTCAGTTCTTTAGTCTGTCTCCTTAGATATTTCCCCATCCTGTTGCTCTCATTCTTGCCTTCCCTATATGCCTCGTTTTCTTTTTCCTTTTTTGCAATAGTAATTATTAACATTTTGTCATATCTAATTACACGTTGATTGGTGTTCTTAATTGTGCTGCTATGTTTGCTCAGTTTTCCATTATTTTACAGAGCTTATATTTATGAGCTATTACACAGCTTACAGCATGGCTATGGTTTTTTTCATTTAATTGTGTCAGAATAACTCTTAAATTAAATTGTTATGAAAATCCATATCCACATATATATCTTATTACGTTTTATCTGCAGTATTGAAGAGTGAACAGAAGACCTCACACGTGCTAGGCAAGCTTATACCGAGGCTCATTGTGAGCCCGTCTAGCCATTTATTAAGAGCACAAGAAGATCATTACTTTTGATTACATACTAAACTTTGACATTGTAATTTCTTAAAGGTCAGTTGTGATGTGGAATGCAGAACCATATTAATGACTGTCTTTTACTTTGTTTCATTAAAACTACTGTTCTCTCTCACATCTGAACTGATCTTTTTACTCATGTATGATTCTAGTCTATAATTTGTTTACTTTCATCTTTATACTTGCTATATTTTGCTTTTCATTGGTACGAATCTTATTTCAGTCTATGATGAGAGAAAGGGATCTATTTTAATTTTTCTTCATGTATTTAGGTAAAATTTCTAAAACAAATCAATATGTACTCCAATGATTTCATCTTAGGGAATAGTCATACTTTCTTATACTAGGATACACACACACAAACACATGCACAAACACACACACACCATTTCCTAGATTGGATATGTTAGGATTACAAACACTATTGTATTATAGTTTTTTACAGTATTCACTATAACAAGATATTTATTGCTTTGTAGTATAGGAGCAATAGGCTCTGGCAGATAACCTAGGTGCCTGACAGGGAGCTGCTTTCATGGTGCATCTTATTCAGTGATGACTAATGATACTTGTTCCAGAATGCATCCTTCAACATAAGTGCCATGTTATTCTGCATACACCTGTTTGGTTTTCTGTATTTAATACATACATACATACATACATACATACATACATACATACATACATACATAGATATATATTGATTTCAATATTTTTTTGAAAATATATTCTTCTCTCATACAATACATGGTGATGAACTTTTTCCTCCTTCTACTCTTCCCAGATCTTCCATCATCTTCCCATTCCTCAAGATTCACTTCTCTTCCATTTTTCTTCAGAAAAGAGCAGGCCCCTAAGAGACAACAACCTAATAAACCAAAATACATTAAGACAAGACTGAAGCCCTCTGAACGCGATTGGACAATGTGACCCAATGTGAGGAGAAGAGTTCTAAGAGCAGGAAAGAGTCAGAGACATACCTGGTCCCACTGTTAGGAGTCCCACAAAAGTACCAAGCTAACAGCCATATCATATATGCAGAGGACCCCATACTTGCTGCTTCAGTCTCTGTGAGCCCATATGAATCCTGCTTAGTTGATTTGGTGGACCATGTTCTCCTGGTTTCTTTCATGCCATCTGACTCCTGCAATCTTTCCTCCTCTTCCATGGGGTTTCCTGATCTCCAAGAGCAGAGACTTGATGGAAAGCTCCAATTTAGACTCTCCCTCTGCATGTCTGGCTGTGGGCCTCTGGATCTATTTCCATGTCTTGATGACAACTGGACAAGGCAGTGACTTATGAATTTAATTATATATATGCATATGTACACACACATTATATATATATATATAGTAGTAGTATTTGGTTTTACTTTATGTCTTTGGGTTATCTAGCCCCTGGTCCTTGGCTACCCAAGCAGTATCAGGTTTGGATCCACCTTGTGGAGTGTGCCTTAAGTCAAATCAGACATTAGTTGGTTACTCCCACAAGCTTTATGACACATTGCCAAGGAATATTTTGTAGGTCGAACAGATTCTAGATCAAACATTTGTGGCCAGGCTGGTGTTTATGTTCCTCTATTGGTAGCTTGCAGAGTATCTTTACATCCAAAGACACCAGAACTTGGGAATGAAGTTTTTATTGAGGTCCCAGCTTTACCTCTTCATGTTCAATGAGTTGTGTGGATATTGTTTTCAGCAATGGGGCTTTATTGTTCGTTTATAAAAAGCAATTTATTGTCTTGCCAACAGCCTGAGTTGTTTGGGGATTTCCATAGGATGCTTTGGTTACAACTCCACTGACTATAACCCAATCCAGATAGTGGAAGCTTTGTGGTGACAGTAAATGGTCAGCAGGGGCTCTCGTATTATTATTTGGTTATTTAATTTGGATCTCTTCATATAGTTTAGGAAGTTTCTACTGCAGTTGGTTTCCCTACTGACCTTCAAATGCCTACCTGGTCCTCACATTCCCATCCTGCCCTCCTCTGGCCCCAGTCTACCTATAAAATCTTTTCTATTTCTATTTCCCAAGGAGATCTATGTGTTCCTCTCTAGTTCCTTCCTCTTTGTCTAATCATTCTGAGTATATATTTTGTGGATTGGTTGTCATTTATTAAGTGGATAATATCCATACATAATGGAATACATACCATATTTATCTTTATGAGTTATCACAGTCAAGATGATGTTTTTCTAGTTCCAACCATTTCCCTACAAATTTTAAAATGCCATTTTAAAACAAGTGTGTAAATGACCCACATTTTCTTTATCCATTCTTCAGTTGAGCTACGTCTCCATTGTTTCAACTTTCTGGCTGTTGTGAACAGAGCATCAATGAACATGATTGAACAAGTCCTGTGGTTTGATGAAGCATCCTTTGAGTATATGCCCAAGAGTGGTATAGTTGGATGTTTAGGTAGATCTATTCCCAACTTTCTGAGGAATTGCCAAGTTGATTTCCATAGCGGCTGTACAGTTTGTACTCCCACCAGCAATGTAGAGGTATTCCCTTTATTCCAAACCCTTGCCAGCATTAGCTGTCACTTGCATTATTAATTTCAGACAATCTAACAGGAGTAACTTGGAATAGTAGTTTTGATTCCCACTTACCTGATAGCTAAGAGTGTTAGACATCTCTTAAGTGTTTCTTTTCAGCTATTTGAGTTTCCTCTATTGAGAACAAAATTGGAGTATTTTGTTTTTGATATCAAGTTTCTTTAGTTCTTTATATAATTCAGACATTAGTCCTCTATAGGGTATGGAGTTGATAAAAATATTTTTCCTTTCTGTAGGTTACCACTTTGTCCAAATCACAATGCCCTTTACTTTACAAAAACTTTTCAGTTTCATGAGGTCACATTTATTATTTGTTGATCTTAGTGCCTCTGCTAACAGTGTTCTATTCAGAAGGTCTTTTCCTGTGTCAATGAGTTCAAGGTTATTTTCTACTTTCTCTTCTATCAGGTTCAATGTATATAATTTTTTATTCTTATTACATTTATTTATTTATTTATTTATTTATTTTACATTCCAGTATCAGCCCCCACTCTCCTCTCAGCACCCCTCATACATATTCTTCCTCATTCCTCTCTACACATCTTCTTTGAGAAATGGGAACCCATGTTAGGTATTTATTCCTCCTTCCATCCATACTTCAGGTCACTGCAGCACTAGGCACATCCACTCCCACTGAGGCAAGGCAAGGCAGCTCATTAGGGGAACAGGATCTACAGACAGGCAGACAGGCAGGCAACAGATTCAGGGACAGCCCCATTTTTATTGTTGGGAGACCCACATGAAGACCAAGCTCCTCATCTGCTACATATGTCAACGGGACAGAAGTCTAGCCTGGGCCCTTTCTTTGGTTTGTGATTCAGTCTCTCTGAGGCCCCAAGTGTCAGAGGCCATCAAGGAGAGGTAAAACTAGCAAGTGATCTTCCTGAGATGGTTCTGCTATAGTACAGTTAATGATGAATTTGCTTCTGCAAGCAAGGCCCAGAATTTCATTTTAGGAAAGATTACTGCTATTAATATTTTTCTAGTTACTATTAAACATATATAACAATCACTAATTTTTACCTCACCTTTTTGAGCAGATTTCTGCAGAACAACAAAGATGTACTGTCTTGTAGTAATGCTATACAGACTAATAGGTTTCTAAATGTTTAATGATGATATCATAAGGATTCCTAAAATTATATTAGTAATTATTAAACTCTTTTATAATAGTACTGCTATTAATTCCTTTCTGATAATGAAAACTGCATTGAGAACTCTGCCAGTCTTCAAGTGTTATGAGTTAACTGCTTCTGAGATAGTTAGCAGGCATCTGCAACTTAGAGCACATTCTAATAGGTTGTAAAACCATTAACCAAAGGTTGTAAAACGTGAACTAACAATTTACTATAGGTGCAAGGACAGAATATAAAATCTTGACTGGGTTCATCTATACAAAACTTCCCTAATAACTTAGTCACAAATGTTATGATTTTTAACTCTCCACGAACCAGTAGAGCTAGTGACAGATGAATGTTTAGTCAGACAATTACTCCTAATGGATATGCATGTAAACATTCTTGTGGTGCCATGAAAGGATAGCTTGGATTTTGGCTGGGCACAGGCTGGAATCCCAACCCTGACAGGACAACAGCAGGTGTTCAACCATGCCCTCAGAACCCAGGCTACTAACATGTGGCCAAGATATCCATTGATCTGCGCCTTGCAGTCTCATAGGGCTACAGGTAGAGGGCGTGACTACAGGCCTCAGGCCTCGAGAGATTTCCATATTAATGAGATACCTAAAGGCCAGAGGACAGTAGCTAATTAAATTATTCCCTCCCAGATTCTTCCTTCTCCTCCTTCTTAAGTCAGGTCCACCCTGGCCTAAGTGGGATGCATCCAGACCATCTACAGTCGCCATGAACAATAAAGCTTATGGAAACCCACGGACTCCTCGTGTCATTGGGGCCTGCCATCGCGTTTTCCCTTGAAAGCCCTCTTCAGACAAGCTGCACCATTCCAAGCCAAGCGAGTATAACAAATGAGCACTTCCCGTGGGTCATGGTGGCAGGGCCCTCTCATCTCTCTCAGTGGCGGGCTTGTAGCACCCAGCGCCCACCAGCGTCTGAGAGCCCCGGGATTGAGGCCAATTGGTTCCCAGCCGCCTCAGGCCCGAGGATTCCCACTTGAGAGCCCTGTACTACCCAAATCAGGCTGAGTTCACTTCTTTTCCAGGGTGGAAGGGGATCAGTTGAACTTCCCATGCTTCTGCCACTCTGAGCCGTGGCAGACATGTGGACCCACAACACAACAGAGAATCCATTATGACAGTGCTTGGGCCCTTCAGTTTTCTCTGCACATTTTCTGTTATAAACTTCTTATTTGATTTATGATTTGAATTTATGTGTAAACTTGCAAGGAACCTTTAAGAGTGTGATCATGTATTCTGAACGCCATATAAGTGCTGAGGACAAAAAGCAGAGACAGGTTTCAATCCCCTTTCCTTGGAGAATTTTGTAGGAAACATTTTAGAGTGAACTTAGAAATAAAGATTAAAATTATTTTTCAAAGTGTTTCTTTTTTCTTCCTGTGACTTCTACTAGTAGACTGGAAGTTAGAGCCTCACAGTTCCTTCTGAGACAGAACAAAGGGTACATTACTCAATCCTCTGCTATTTTATGCTAAACAATTTCTCACCCCAGAGAAACTCAGAAGGCAGGTCAGCTACTACAGCAAGGTGACTTACACCTAAGATAGGTAAACATTTTATTATTAAATAGCAGTCCTAAATATCTCCCTCTGTTGCTGATGTGCTTCTCCATTGACTTACTTTTAAGAGAGAACCAAGAAAGAAAGAACAGCTGGGACATGACACATGGAACCCAAGGGTTCAGGTTAGTTGAACTCTGTTGGTTTTCCTTTGGAGTCTCTGTCTTCTAGTATCTCAGTTCTTCTCCCAATGCTTTCATAAGACTCTCTGAGCTGCATCTAGTGTTAGGCACTGGGTCTCCGCATCTCTCTCCATTGGCTACTGGGTGGAGCCTCACAGAGGACAGTTATGCTAGGCTCCTGTCTACAAGCATAACAGATTATTATTAAAAGTGTCAGGGATTGGTTCTTGCCCATGGGATGGTTCTCAATTTGGGGCAGTTATTGGTTGGTCATTCCCCCGTCTCTGCTTTATCTTTGTCCCTGCACATCTTATAGGCAGGACATATTTTGAATGAAAGGTTTTGTGGGTACGTTGCTGTATTTATCCCATAATTGAGAGTCCTGCCTGGCTACAGGAAGTGGAGACTTTAGGATCCATATACCTCACTGCAAAAGTCTCAGCTAGAATTACCCCTAGACTTCCTGGGACTTCCCTTCATCCAATGTCTCTGGTACGTACTAGAGATTCCCTTGCCAACCCCTACCCCACTGCATTCCTGATCCCCTCTGCCACCTAGTTCCCTTTTTCACTCCACCTCCAACATATATTTTATATCTCTCATTAAGACAGATTCAACCACCATCCCTTGTGACCCCCTTGTTATTTGACTTCTTTGGATCTTTTGATTGCAGTGTGCTTATCTTGTACTTTATTGCTAATATCCACTTATAAGTGACTATATACCATGCATCTTCTTTTGGGTCTGGGCTACCTACTCAAAACTGTATTTTCTAGTTCTATCCATTTGCCTGCAAAATTCATCATGTCCTTATTTTTAATAGCTGTGTAGTATTCCATTGTGTAAATGAACTACATTTTCTTTATCCATTCTTCAGTTGAGGGATATCTAGGTTGTTTCCATTTTCTAGTTATTATGAATAAAGCTGCTATGAACATAGTAAAGCCAGTGTCCTTGTAGGATGGTGGAACATTATTTGGGTACATGTCTAGAAGGGGCATAGCTGGAGTTTGAGGTAGAGCTATTCTCAATTTCCTGAGAAACTACCAAATTGATTTCCAGAGTTGTTGTACAAGTTTGTACTCCCAGCAGCAATAGAGGAATGTTTCCGTTGCTCCACATCCTCATCAACATGTGGTATCCCTAAGTTTTTAATCTTAAACCATTCTGACGAGTTTAAGATGGAATCTCAGTAAAATATACCTTCTCAATAAAATTTAATTCAACTACTACTAAAAAAAAAAAAAACGGAATCTCAGGGTCATTTTATTTGGATTTCCCTGATGACTAAGGATGTTGAAAATTTCTTTAGGTACTTCTTAGCCACTGGAGATTTCTCTGTTGAAAATTCTCTGTTTAGATCTGTACTTCATTTTTAAATTGCGTTATTTGGTTTGTTGGTGTGTATATTCTTGTGTTCTTTATATATTTTAAATATTAACCTTCTGTCAGATGTGGTGTTGGTGGGAATCTTTTTCCATGTAGGCTGTCATTTTGTCCTATTGACAGTGTCCTTTGCCTTATAGAAGTTTTGCAGTTTCATGAGGTCCCATTTATTCATTGTTGATATTAATGCTTAAGTCATTGGTGTTCTGTTCAGGAAGCTGTCTCATATGCCAATGAGCTCAGTGGCATTCACTATTTTCTATTCTGTTTAGTGTATCTGATTGAGGTTTTTGATCCATTTTGGACTTGAGTTTTGTGCAGTGTAATATATATGGATCAATTTTTATTCTTCTAAAGTAGGCATCTTGTTAGAGCAGCAATATTTGTTTAAGATGTTTTCTCTTTTCCAGTTGTATGGTTTTGGCTTCTTTATCAAAAATCAAGTGTCTGTAGAAGTGTGGGATTATGTCTGGGTTTTTGATTTGATTCTATTGATCAACCTGTCTGTTTCTATACTAATACCATGCAGTTTTTATTATTATTTCTCTGTACTACAATTTGAAGTCAGGGACAGACATCGATAGATGAATCATTGTTGATTCTCATCATTTTGCTATTGTTCTTTTCTGGTAGTGGCATATATGTTTGAGTGTTTGTATGTGTGTGATTTCCTTCTTTTGATTTTGATGCTCTAGGATTATTCCCTGTGTTCCTATGGTTGTAGTTAATATTAGGTTAGAGAATTTTTATACTTAAATTATTTTCTTTTAGAGATTCAGAGAATCACCATGGCTACTGTGGCAACAGAACTAATAAAAGACACTTAATTTTACTCATAGTTCCAGAGCACAGTTCCCAGGTCCAGGGAAAACAGTGCAGCGGGAGTATAAGGCACATGGTCACTCCTGTCTATAATTAACAAGCAGAAAAAGATCAAGATATTTGTGCTCAACTCACTTTCTGTTCTCTTATTCAATCTAGGACACCAACTTGCCCTTGTCCCATTTCAAACTGATTTAGAAACTTTGTCATAGATAATATTCTAGGTGATTATAAATCTTGTCAAGTTGGCAAACAATAGTAACCACTACAGCTGCTTTCTTCAACTATTTTGTACAAAACCTCTTTTGTAAATTATGAATTATTTTTAAAATGGTGATAAGTTTCTATTTCTGGCACTAAGCCTAGAAATGCTATCCTAAGGAGTTACACATAAGGCAACCAAGGAAAAATTGCAGCTATGTGTTAGTAGCTATGACTCCTAATTCTCAGAGTGCCCTTTGTGATTAAAAATCCTTGAATCGGTAGCTAGGTTCATTCCATAGTATCAGATGATAACATGCCAGACACTTTCTTAGCTCCTGCCCACATGTACTAACTAGGGCTCTGAAGCACTTGCATTTTGATTTGTGGGTTTTTCATGAAGATCATGGGGAAAATTATTCTGAAAGAAGATTTGATGCATCATGATTTAGGAGAAGCTAAGGCATCATTTTGTTTTTATAGCATGAATATGCTACCTTCCTCATAAAATTCATCAACCCTTAAAGACTAACAATGTAGAACCCATTGAGTGGCTAAGCTCAGTTTATGGTAGCCCCATTATTTTTGGAGTTTTCACTTTGTTTTGATTTGCTAAATAAATTTCTACTTAAACTGTCAGTGTCTCATATCTGAATTCTTTGCTTTGCAAAAAAAGGAATCCAGGAAAATTATCACTTGGTAACAATATTAAAAGGCTAATCTAGTAACATACTCTACTCATTAAAAATGATGCACACATTTATTGTCACCTTTTTTAACCATGTCACTCTTGTTTCTCTATATTCTATCCAAAAATGTCCTTCTTTCTATTCTTCAAATATACCAGTCATAAAGATTGCTGTCAGATAGAAGGTTTACACCTATATCTTTGATTGACTATGCCTGCATCACTTCAAGCAGAAGCTCAGATAACTATTTATTATGATTATTTTTTGAAGGACATTTATATGCTGTTTACATCACAAGCAAAAAAAAAAGAATTGTCTAGAGTACAAGATATAGGGGTAGTTAAGGACTTTGTATATAGAATCTCAGTTATTCAGTTAATAAGACCAACAGTTGACAAATGGGATATCCTGAAGAGCTAGCCTATCAAATGTGAGAAAATGTTTCCTTGGATCTGTATATCTGACAGAGAATTAGTATCACAAAATATGTAAAGAAGTAAAAAGTAAAACATCAAGAAAACAACTCGATAAGAATAGACTACAAATTTGAACAGAGAATAATCAATTGAAGAAATTCAAATGGTTAAAAAAACATTTAAAAAGTGTTCATTATTATTAATCACCAGGGACATGAAAATTAAAAGTATTTTAATATCAACTGAAGATAACTATAGTTAAGAAAAATGACAAAAATTGCTACTGGCAATATGGGGAAAGAGGAAACCTTTTTCACTATTGGAATATGTGGGAATGTAATTTATACAAACCCATATGGAAATCAGTATTATGATTCCTCAAAGGACTAAAAATAGAACAGCCATATGACTTAGAATATTACTCTTATAGTAGTATCCAGAAGATTTTATAGTATTTTACAAAGATACTTGCTCATCCATGGTCATTGCTGCTCTATTCACATAGTCAGGGTATGAAATCAGACTAGATGCCTATCAACAGATAAATGGATAATGAAAATGTGGTAATAAAACTTTTAAAGAAAATAACATATGTAGGTCCTTGAGCAAAACTGAAAAAAATTATTGAGATGACACAGACACAGAAAAAAAATACACCATATGTGTTTTTTCTCATACATGGATTCTAACTTTGCATCTTTATATGAGTGTATTTAATTTGGAGTATCTATAGAAGCCAAGAAATTAGGAAGAGTAGGGTTGCCTTGAGGGAGAGAGTAGTAAAACATATGTGATGTGAAAGTAGAGAATATTTGGCTAAAATGATTTTAGCAGGGATGCAGAGGAAAAATGGGGAAGATGAAAAATAGGAGGGTTACATACTTACATACATATATGCACACACACACACACATGCACACACACACACACACACTAAAAAAATTGTATGAAAAACTATATGAAGACTGTATTTTGTGCAGTTAAAAATTTAAAAATTTTAGTTAGAAAGGTACATTTAAAAGTTAAAAAAATATGCAATATAAGTTAAAAAAAGAGCATGATGATATCCTATAATTTGCATAACTCTTCTCTTAATAGCCACAGCTTAATAAACATCAATTATGGGGTCAGGTAGGAGATTCCTCCTCATGAATTGTTTGTCAGTGAAGTCCTAGAAACTCTGTATATAATACAGGATCTTACTATTTTTCTTGTTTTCTCACCAGAACTAGATGATACTCCCTATTCCTGAAAATGTCACATACGTTGATTTCAAGATATGAGAAATAGACCTTGAACTAGGTTGAAATTTTCTTCCCTGCTTTCTAGTATTCATAGAGTGCTATTTAGGCTGCCAATGAATGAAAGAGATAAAAATTAAAATTAATTAGTTAATTATTGTCTTTAATTAGTTAAAATACATAAATTGCCAGATGGTAATTTATGAACTACAGTTTTAACTTGTAGGGCCAGATGTGCCAACTAGTGGAATAATAACATTACTGTTATGGGGGCAATCAACTATTCTCTGTACAATAGTGACATCACTGTTTTGGTGGCAATAAATTACTCTCTGTGTAGTAGTGACATCACAGTTATGTGGGCAATCAACTACTTTCTGATTGCATTAGGACCTTCTCCATAGAAGACTATTTATACCTGGTACTGTTAAACTTTGCCAAAAATCCGTAGCCTAGGAGGTTGTAGGTCCTATGTGAAACTCTTAAGTGGTATGTAACTAAATAGAAACTGTCTTCTATTCATTGAAACCACAGACAAATGCTACTCTTATTCTCAGAGATGCTTCTCTTTGCAATGAACAGCAGTGAATTCAGAGACTCACAGCTGGTAATGATTAAGTACTGAACACTAAATAAGACATTTACACTACCCTCTCTAAGGCTTGGGGGACACTGAAGAAGTGAAAGAAAAAGACAAACAATCAAGCAAATAAACAACAATGAAAAATATTATAAGAACCAGAATATGGGAGAAGGGCTAGGACATGCTATCTTCTGGGCATGACACACCGATGACAATCATGATCTTATCAAAGCTATGATTGCTACCTTGGGGCTGTACAAGACTGGGCCTCTCTCAGTCAAATATTGATTGTGGGGAGCCCATGGAGGCCCTACTACTCTCTGATAATTATTGGCTAATTGTGGATTTATGGGAGAAACAGTTTTTGACATGAATGTAGGAAAGGGATTTGTAGGGAGTAAGGTATTGACAGGAGTAGGAGGCGGGGAGATAGGATAAACCAGAGGATGGAAGTAACTAAAAGAAATCATACACATGTAGAACTGTAAAAGAAGACATTAAAATTTTAAATGTACACATATGTATATAGTGAGTTTGAAATTATTTCTAAGTCACAGATTTGATCAAGTACATATTTAGATTGTATAATTAAATTTTTCTCAAGAAAATTTTGTTAGGTACAATGCATTTATATGCACATTACAATACATAGAATTTTGTCTATATTTTCAGAACTATATATAATTATATGTGACAATAGAATATAGTCTATAGTTCAATAAATTTCTATCATGTTTCCCTAGATTTAATTTACACATGAGAACAAAACATAGGTCATGATTCTGTATCACAAAGGTATTTTTACAAAAAATGTGTGATTTTAGTAAATCTGATACAGTGACAATGGCTTTTTCTTCACACTTCGAAATTGTTCTCAGGTAGCATTTTGTCACTAATGGTCTCATATTCTTGGTCAGTATTTTAAAAGAATAACTTCCATAGATGCTTTCTAGACTTCTTTTTTTTTGCTTTAAAAAGTATTCAAGACTTTATGAGCTCTTGCCTTCTTGTTGTTGGAAAGAAACTGAGAGATGATTTCTCTAGTGCTTTTGTTCGAATCACAAATGTTTCTAAAGCATTAATTTACTCATTGATTCCACAGTGTCAGAGGGGCCCTATCTTGTGTTAAGCAATATATTAGGTACCAACAATAATAAATACCAAGATTTATAAAATGGAAGGACTCTTTCTTAAACAACAGATTTTTATGCAAACCATCACAAGAATTATGTTCACATAATGGAGCAAAAAAATTACATGTAGTACAGAAAAGATGAATACTTATTATGACTTGAGGGTCATAAAAGACTTAGAGAGAAAACTGATGTTTTTCATCAGAAACAGTTTTATCTACTATTGGAAAACATTGTCTAATATTAATTTAGTTCTAAATGCGAATACATGATAGCATTAAATTGTATTCATTGGTCAGAGTTTTATGGGAGCATCTGTTTTTCTTCTCCATTCCCAACAATTCCCTTTTCCATGCTAGACCCTCTAACCAATAGCCAGTCACTCCCTTTATATTTGATTTCATCTTATTTATATAGCTATTCGTATCTTTTAAATATATATTTTGTTTTCTTCCTGTTCTCCACAACACTCAAATCTTTGCTTAAAGCAAACGTTACTGCTGTAGTTTGTCTCACTTTTATGTGTTTTGGATTGAGCTTCTAATAAATACTTTTTTATGTGCTTTTCCCCCACAGCCACAGTTTTAAAATACTTCAACCACTGCATGCAGTGGAGACTGGTGCACTTTAGAAGTGATGTTAACCAAATAAAATGGCTACAAGGTAACAACCAGTGTGCAACGGATGGAGAATGGGTCCTCTTGAGAAACAAGGATAAAAAATCCTAGAGTTATCTAGCTAGGATTAGCAAGACTGAGTGCACTCATGGAGGACGACTGACATGTAAACAAATCTTACAAGATGCGTTCTTCTGGGTGCTATCAACACCCCATCACTGACTCACATTGCAAATCAGAGCTAATGCAATAGGGAAATGAAGATGCTCATTATTTCATGTGTGTATGTGCACATTCAGGTGAGTGTGCATGTTTGCACACACAAATGTGAAAACCAAAAGTTGAATGTATGTCTTGGTCACTTTCCATCTCACTTTTTTGAGACAGGGCTTCTCACTCATTGAGCCTTGACTTATTAGTTAGACTTTCTGGCCAACAAGCTCTAGGGATTCACTGACTCTGCTTCCCTCAAACCAAGATTATAGACACATGATAGCACCATATTTTTTTATGTAGATGCTGGTAATATAACTCAAGTCCTCACGTTTATACAGCAGATACTTTCTTTGCCATTTCCCACAGAGCCATCTCCATAGACCTGAAGGCTATTTATTTAATGTCAGAAATCCACAAACTTATTTTTATTATTTTTATTGAATGTTGTATCTCAGCTGTAATCCTAGTGCTGGACATTCACAAGTCTATGATACAAATGTTTGTTTTTGTGTATCTTACAAGATGTATGATACTATTTACTTAAAGGTCTGTTAATATTACTCTTACACTTCATTTTGAGGACTTTTTTATGGTAACTTGTTCATCTGGGGAAGAATAGATGTTGAAGAATTTATTTAATTCCAGTCTGGAATTTCTACCTTCCCTTGATCATTTAGTTCCATAAAAGACACACAACTTTTAGTATTTAGAGTAAGTCTTAAATAGCGTAAGATCTGGGCAAGTATCTACCCTGTATGCTATTAGAATCTACTTTCCTATTGATAAACTTACTATGTCTCATCTGGGCTGCTCTTTAGGGCCATTTTTTTCATGACTCAGCTAACCCATGGTGACTTCTCCTCCATTTACCTTCTTCCCTCCCTTGTGGGTCTCCTTTGACCACCAAGCCCAATAACCCTAAACCTCACCTATGTCTCTTCTTCCCAACTATCAGCTGTTGGCATCTTTATTCACCAATCAGAAATAACTTGGAGGTAATATAACATAGAATCACTTGAGTGTATGTGGGGACTCTCTTGTCTCTGGGTCAACAAGGTCTTGAGGAAACAATATTCAAATTAGAGTACAAGCAGGATCAGGTTAAACCAATGCATATAGATCACTCAGGCCATTTGCAATTCTTGTTCATTTGGGTTAATAGTTTTTTTAACAAAATTATTTTATGTTGGATTATGTGTATATAATTGCGTTTGTATGTGGGTGTGTGCTTGTAAGTGTATATGACAGTGTATTTTGGAAGAGTGTCAGATCCCCTGGAGCTGGAAACACAGCAGTTATAAGCCACCTGACATCGGCACTAGGAATGGAACTATAGTATTTTCTGTAGCAGTGAGTTTGGGCTAAACCACTTTGTGCTCCCAGTGGGTCGCACACGCACATGCACACCCACCCAAGAGTTATCTTTGGATCTACGAATGAAAGACATACAAACATTATCTTATTTTTAAAATACCTTGGTTACCTCAAAGGCTGGGCACTTCTAAACCTTTCCCTGTTACCCCAGGTTTAATTGGGGAAGCTTTATCTCCTGTCACCCCCCGCCCCCGTGTCTTATTTTTCCACCCTGAGTCATGGCGATGACACTTCCCTACCCTGCACCCTAGCCAGAGCAACCTTAATAGTTCTCCTATCTTCCGTTACCCAACAATCAGTTGCTGGCATCTTTATTGATTGATCAAAAACCAATTAGGGACAAGGACCTTTAGCATTTGGACATGCAGATACCCTATTGAATCAAAGCATTAGAACTAGTCCCCAACAACTTTTCATTCTATTTTAGTTTTAAATTTTACTTTTTTCTGCTTAAAAATATTATCAATGTCAAAAATTCTTCAAGCAAAAAAGATTTAAAATATATCTATATTTGTTCTTACGCAATCTCCTTGACAGCATCACTTTATTTTCATTGTTTTAAAATAAGTTTTGTACATTTTAGCTATATCAATTCCTTGTCTTAAAGCAGGTGGAAGAGGCACACCCAATGCTAAACCGTTTGGTAAATCGGAGGCTGAGCTCTCAGAGATAACCCTTCCTTAGACAATAATAGACTCTAACAGTAGTAGTACATCCCTAAAGAGAGTAGCTTCCAGTTGCCTTCTGATGGCAGGGTAGAGTGAACTTGAAGGAAAATTAGATGGTGAGTACATTTCAGGTCAAGGATTGTGAATAAATGAACCCTATTTGATTTGATTCTTTCATTTGTTGAATAATTTGCTTATAGAAAGCCTCATTGATGTTGATTGATTTTTTCAATTTCCACCTCTTTCAGTTATATGGTGCATGGTACCCCTAGCAGTGAGTGGGTCTTAGTGACTAATGGTGAGTAGTGGGTTGCAAGAAATGCGAATCTATATCACTGACAAGAGTAAACACACTCCATTTTAATTAAAATATTGCGATTGTTAGCAACAGTAGATTTTCTAGTCTTTCTCTGACTGGAAACAATATCTAAAATTCCATTATGTGAGGTTGAAATGTAATCAAAAGTGTGGGGTTGGCATTATGTGGAAAGTATAAATAGCTCAAATAAATGCTACTCATCTCAGAGTTCTGGTCATGATCAGTCACTTGTGGATAAAGCTGAGAATCAATATTTAAACATGTCAAAAGGACTTCTGAATACTTTAACAAAAGGTGTACAGTGCAAGTGTCAAAATAAAATCACAAAATCAGTAATATTGAACTAATTAAAATGTTTGTATTTTAAAGCTCCTTTGAAACCACTTTTAT
>NW_021604594.1:1861510-1890598 GCF_004785775.1 Grammomys surdaster
CCCCCCCTCTTTCTCTCTCTCTGTTTTCTAACTGAGCCTGGAGTTCTGTGCACAATTTTTAATGTAGGTGCTAGGTACCTGAACTTAAGTTATTCATGCTTATGCAATAAAGCTCTTTGCCAATTGAGCCATCTGCCCAGATCCTCAATGTGATATTTTCTTGATCAGAAATGATGCACTATTTAATTTATATGGCTCTACCTAACATAATTATCCTATATAATATATAGGTGTATACAGTGTGTTGTCTTTTTCTGAGGAGTTACTTCATATTTTCAGTTATGTATTTGTTGCTTTCAGTTTGTATTTGTTACTATTACTTCTCAAATAGTTTTCCCATGAGAAGAGGAACTGCTGCGAGATACTAGCATTTCATCCACTTATTTATAATTTTTTTGAAAGATTACTGTATACCTAGAGGAGCTTCATCCATGTAGCAACTAATTCCACATAGCTCCTTTTAAAGGCTCCTTTATTTCAACTGATGGACTCAGAGTTCACCCTGTGAAGGTATAGGGATATTGAAAACTACACAGGAGCTGTTTTTATTTTTATTTATTTATTTTTGTTCTAAATTGGGGATTGTAAAAAATAAAATGGCAAGAGTAAGATGTGTCTGAATGTGTCATGACAAAAATCAATTTCAAAGCACACATATTTATTCTGAGCTGTTTCTGACAGTCCTATTCAATGTGTCCTCACATGGTTTTATTGTGGCCATGGTTCTGAACACAACACATGTACTTTTCACTCTGTACTCGACATGACACACTATACCAACACATGTCTGAAACATCCTGGCTTAGATTGAGAATACAGTCTGTAATTAACTGCGGTGTTTTTATTTTTAACACATAAAAAGTTTTTCAGTCTTATAGAAAATAATAACAACTCTAGTATAACAAATACAGTATTTTCCCCATTTTCATTCATTGGTATATATCAAATTAATTCTTTTATTGTAGTGTTTTAGAATGCTTGATTTTAAAAGTTACTATTTGGGTTACTAATTTGAATTTCAAGAAAAAAATCATTAAAATGAATTTTATCTTGTGATTACAATAGAATTTCTATTAATTTCTGAAATGACTGTACGTATACTTCTGTTATTTTCCATTGAATATTTACATTTTGAACAGTGGCATGTTGTGTACTAATTATAAAACCAAAAAATCAATTTACTATAAAAAGTGTTGAAAAATCAAATATTCAGCCAAAATTCAAGTCTTTCCAGGTAGTTGCTAAGCTATCTTACCAATATGCAAGTTAGCTTCTATCTTTAGTAAATGGTAAATTATATGTATTCAATTTTAATAAAAATATATGACATATACAGTAAATGTTTGATTTGCATGCCTATTTTATTTACCAATATACTTAGAACTAAAGGGATTCAAAAGTAGAAAAACTTTAAGAAGTCTTACTCTAAAGATTGAATATGGGTACTTCTGCTATCTTAGCTAATTAGTCAGCAGTTGTACTGCATTCCCACTCTAACGTTTATATAAGGGGATCTTGATGTTGGTGGAAAAAATAGTCTGTGTGTCTGGAAGGAAGAGGAGACTATGGACTTACTGATGAGGTTTATTATAATAATGGGGCATGAATAACGGTTTAGCATTTATCCATAAGACTAGACAAATGGAGAGATTAGGGGATGCTGTGCAGCCAACTTTTAATATCTCTTCAGTGCTTGTGCTGTGTTAGTGTATATGTATTGAAACAAAATTGCTGGCCCACAATATGAGAGAGTTGTTTAAGACTGCCTGATGGTTAGAGTTGTGACAATAGACAACAGAAAACTAAGCTGGATGATATACAAAGAATTCAGAGAGTCAGGCTAAGCAATGTGCCCAAGTTTCAAAAATTGGTATGGAAATGAGTTGTGGGGAACAATTTTAACCCCTGCTGTGTGTGTGTGTTTGTGTGTGTGTGTGTGCATTCATGTGCCTTTTGTGTGTGCCTGTGTGTGTTTGCTGTATGTGTGTGTGCCTGTGAGTGTATGTATAACTGTGTGTGTGTATGTGTCTGTGTGTGCATGTTTGATATATGGGGAGGTCCAAGGGCAACTCCTGGTAATTGGTTCTGATCGCACATTTGTCATCTTGGCTAAATGAACCATCTCACTGGACCTCTTTGTGTTTTTAAATTTTAACAAAGAAACAAGGCCTTTAAGAAATATTTCGTAAATGAGAATTCTTGGCAGTTTAAGATGACCTATTAAGAGAAGTGTATATATCTTTCAGAATGAGGGAAACAGAAAATATTTACTGTTAACAAACAAACAAACAAACAAACAAACCTACTAAATTTTGCTATGCCAAGATTCTCACTAGTTCAAATTCTAAAGTGCAGATGTTTCACAACATCAGACACCTTGAGTCATACCTGACGAAAAGCCCATGTTCTCAGAGAGAGTAAACAGCATGAGGGGAGATAAATATAAGGAAAAATGCACTGTACGAGAAGCATAATATTTGAAGTTCAAATGGAGTAAAAAAAAAATCATGGTTTAACTGAAAAAATGTATGGAAGACTTGAAACTACTTCACAGAGAGGAAAATCAGATAGAAAATACATGAAGACTCACTAAACTTTGGTTGTAATCAGGATTTTTGTAAAGAAACTACTCCTGTTCTAAAATTGGTTTGACTTTGTCCTCAGTTCCTGGGAGATAATCTCAATACCCTGAGATGTCATTCAAGAGAACTGTGTCTACCTCGTGGATCATCCTTCATCACACAGGATGCTAATCCAAGAGGTGGCCATACCTATTGTTAATACCAGAATGTGGTTGGTGGTGAGTTCTGTGGGCCAGGTCAGATAGTATAAATGATTCATGATGAAGGCATTAGTCATGAAGCTCAGTTTATGCAGAGTTAGAATATTAGCCTTGTAGAGAGTGAAATACCCCAATGTGATGGTGCTCTAATAAATTATCTAAGTGACAAGGTTTAGTGGTGGCTTCTTGATTAACAGCAATATTCCACATGGAAATCAATGTTTCACTAGTAACACTATACTGACACTATACAGAGAAGACAGCAGAGATGTGTGTTGGCACCTTCTTGTAGATTCTTGTCTACACATTTCTTCACTTCTCTGGTTTTAATTTCTATCCTAGCCTTGAACTGAGTCGCACCTATGAGGATATAAACTTTCAGTGAAGTTGGTGAATCCTTCTAAAATTTTGTTGAAACAGAAACAAGAGATCATTTTGAGAATCCTTTGAACTTATTGTCAAAGTTGGGGGCAGTCGTCTTTGCTCATGGAATCCTTGTCTCTGTACCTATTTCTGTGATAGCCTTTGCTTTTAAGCAGCAAGCCCTTCACCTGCTGAGCCATTTCCCCAGGCCCCTTAAAGGCTTTCTAAATCCTTGAGCTTTAGTTTTCCAGATATGAATTGTCACTGCTTTGGAGAATGTTAGATAAAGTCCCTTGTATCTGCTTTCTGAAGACAACACAGATTGGTTTCACCTTCTTCTCTCTAGTTCCCAACTTCCCATTGAATAAATTGTAGCTGTGATTCAAATCTGATAGCCACGGTAAGATGTCAGACTTGGTCTTCTACATTGTTCTGGGTACCACCCTTCCTGTTAGGGGGATCCTGGAGATGATTAATATCTTCCATTTGGTAATGGTTTCAGAAGGTTGATTCTCAAATGCAGTGCTCTGCGCTTTTCCCTTTGGAGCACCTTGTCGTTTTCTCTCTTCACTATATGTGATGTGCAAAAATTCTTCTTTAACGAGTTGGTATAAGGCATTTCCTTGTTAAAATACCTTCTCCCTAATGGCATTTAGTACTGAATGGGAAAATGAATCTCTTATTATTTTTGCTCTGTGTTCCTGTAAAGAATGTTTTTCCCTCTGTGCTAGCTGAGAAATAGAATGTATAACTTGGTTTCCTTGTAGCTTTTTTTTTCCTGCTTTAATATTTTCCTGGCTCCACTAATATGAAGATTTTTCAGCAGTTTAAAGCCATGGTGCTTCTGAACATACGTTTTCTCTTCCACTACTCAAAGGAAACCATGGGAACACAGCATCCAATCTTGTTTGACAGGAACCTGGTTAGCAGATCACATGTGGTGTGTTTGTTTTGTTCTATAGTTGTTTCCCCTGTGCCATGTAATTTATCACAAGGATTCTGGGAATGAAAAATGTCACAAAGCAAATATACAAAATTAATGCTTAGTTTACTTCATTGCAAAGGGCAGGTAGTGAACAGTGAGGCAGAACATTGGCAACAAGAATCCCTGGGCACATAGCATTTTCACCTAATGAAGCTCAGAATTTCAAGTGCAATATATGAGGTTGCTAAGTCACTGAAAATTATCTTGTTTAATTTTTGAATGTGCTAACAATCACAGGTGGTCTACTTTACATATCTATCAAAGATAAACTCATTTTTAAATTCCTTTGTCCTATTGCCATGATTGACACCATGATGGTCATAGACTCATCTTCTGCTACTGAACTTCCCATTAAACTCTCTGTTCTCAGGAGAAAAGTTACTATGAGCTTCTCTTATCAGACCCATTTTTCCTACTGTTCTCTGGGGCTCTCTATTTCCAACCCAACTTATAAGTATTTCCTATTTTTAATAGATTCTTCCCAAGTTCTTTCATTTTGTGTGCAATTACTAATACTGTTAAAACTATAACAGAAACACTATAAATAAGAAAAATGGATTATTTCTTGTATCAAAGTAACAGGAAGCATAACAGTTCAAAGCCCAAGTCTTGGCCGGGCATAGTGGCATAATTCTATAATCCTAGCACTTGGGAATGGGAAGCAAAAAGCATCAAAAGTTGAAGGTCATTCTTAGCTACAATTAGAGATCACTACATATGTGGGTGCCTATGCGTGTACACACACATGTATACACACAGACACACACAAACACAAATATCAAACTAAACTAAAATCTAAGTTCTTGTTCTTTTGTAAGATGAGAAAAAGTCTTCTAATTTAATCCACACTTAATACTTGGCAACAACTAAAACAAATCAACTAGAAAAAGCAATGGGTGTAAAAAATCCCCTGTAACTCTACACAGTTCTTCTTTCCCTGACATTTTCCTGAATTCTGCATTCTGTTCAGAAGTGGACCCAGTGCCTGCCCAACTCTGTGTACAAGATCTCCCCAGGACTTCATTTTTACAGCATTTCTCTATCTGCCCACTGTTTTGATATTTTATGATTTCTTTTGTTTTTCATGATAGTGAGGTGAAAATTTTCCTGAGACTGGAAAATTGTAGGCAGGAACATTTTTCTGAGATACCTGAGTATTGTACGTAGGCTTTATGGAAAACATGCATTTCTATAACAAAGTTTGGTTCAAAATCTATGAAAGCTTAGATATTTTAAAGGTGCTTTTGAACATAAGTCCATGGCTAGTGAGTGGAAGTGCTGTGGAGATGAAAATGAAAATGGGTTAGCAGGAATTTCTGCTTTCCTCAATGGCTACAATCGCCATGGGAATAAAGGTTCCAGAAAACAAAGCAACACAAGCTGCATCTTCACTGCATGGACACGTCCTTCTACATTCTGTCCTCTATGCCATAGAAACGAGGAGGGTGCCACATATCATGGTCCATCTTTATTTTTGTTGATCCTTAAGCCATTTTCTGAGCAGATGTAAAGTCCACATCCCTACAGGGTGCTGAGAAGTGAGAAGTTAATGTTTTGATTCTTTGCAACCTAAACATGCCTTTACTCTTGATTGATACTTTTACTGTTAATAAACTTTGAGTTTCCTTTATATTTTATAGCTGGTTTCTTTGTTTTTGAACTGTAGTATTTTTTGAAATGATATTGGACACCAGTCTTATTCCTATTCCTTTGAAGACATTATTAAAAACACACCCTTCATTCTTAATATTGCCTGAAATTTTATGAGAAAGTGTCAAGGTTTATTCTTTTTTTGTAGTCGATTTTTGTTCTGAAGTCTACTGCTGGGAAATAATTCTTTATTCTAAGAAAATTTGTTGTATCCATTTTCTTGCAATGGAATTCCTTTAAGATAACTGCTGACCTCTCTGGATTAATCCTCCATGCAGTTTTCTCATGTTGTCTGTCTCTGTCGTTTTGATCTATGTTCTAGGACTTTGCTCACTTTTCCTCTTGCCATATTAATTGGAGGTGTCATAATTTCATTCTTCTCACATTCTTTTTTTAATGTGCTTCCCCTCTCTCCATAAAATCCTGGTTTTTATTTATGAAAGTAATATTTTCTCAAATCTCTCTGAAGATTTGAATATAACCCATTTTTTCTGGTTCTCTCGAGTTGTTTTTGGTTTGTCTTTGGACGTTGTCATATATATATATATATAGTCTGTTTATACTTTAAATAGAGGAAAGTTAAGATTCTCTAACTCTGTCTCTGTTCCCCCCCCCCTTCTCTCTTCTCTCCCCTCTCTCCCTTTCTCCCTGTTTCTTCTTTCTCCTCCAAGTATTTGTGAGGGAGTATACATACACATACTTACTTGCAGGCATACTCTATTTATTAAATTTCTTATTAGTGTTATTTGTAAGCTTCTCTTTAATTCTGAATTGCGTGTGTACAGTATAAGACTCAGAATGGTTTAGTTCTGCTTTAAGATTGCCAGATGTGGGTTTGTACGTGTAAAGATGAGTGGAACTCCTCTCTCTCTCTCTCTCTGACCCCCCCCCACACACAAGTACACACACATACACACTACTAACATTTACACTAATAGCATTAGAATTTTCCAGATGATTTTCTTTGTTTTTAACAAAATATTATCCCTCCATGCTTATCTGTCAAGAGATGATGGATACTGAGAATTCTGGGAGGTAGTGGAGTCTTTCCTTTCAGGTCTTTCCTCTTTTTGCCTCTGCCCTGGGTTTGGCCAAGGCGATTCCTCATCATGAGGATTTCCAGATGAGCATGAAGCATTTTATTGCAGTAATCTGTTAGCATGTCTCTCTTCTGCCCTACCCTATGAACTTTTGGTCATGGGAAGGGCAATCCATTATTAATCTTTCTGTCATCTGTTTTTTCCCCTGTACTCTTATAAAAAATGAAAGCATTTGTTGCTGATAATGTAGATATTTTGCATTGGTAATATTTAGTAAAATATCTGGAATTATGGTTTGCTCTTTTAATGAGTTTATTTGCACTGTATTTTGAGGATTTTGCATCTTAGATAAAAAACAAATCTTTTTTTGTATTTATAGCTATCATTTCTGTATATGATTTCATTTGTCAAATGCTCAGCTTTGTAAGGCTCATTTGGTTCAATTCATTTGTCAGTTTGGAAAGGAAAATCATATGAAATATTTTCTTTTTATTTCCAGGATGAAAGAAAATAAGGCTCTATTATCTTCACGCTCACAAGACTTGGATATTTGAGGATAAGAATCCCTTTAGAGATATGACTTCTAGCTGTGGCGGATCTCAGGATAAAGTGGTCAGGTGCTCTGTCAAAATGAAACTTGCTGGTATGGTGTAGTACATCCAGCCAGGAAATGCCTCAGGCTGTCAGTACACACTTTCTGAACAACTTGTTTTCCTTGACAAAGACAGAGTATCAAAACCCAGCCATTTTCTGCCTGTTAGATGATTCCTTGTCAGCTGTGTGTGCTCTGGAATTGGAGCTGAATTTTTCAAGGTTTTCTGGACCATATGTTATATTTTAATTTATTCTACTCATCTTTTTATGTATGTTGCCTTATCCTTTTATATATATTGATCTTTAATAAATGGTCTTTGACTCCACATTCCATTTAAGTAGCTGCTTCTGGAGACCCTTTTCTGTGATACCTGTTTCTCCAGACAACAAATCTTTCCTATTGAGAATGGCACACTTAGGCTTCTTCATTATCTATTTGTTACTATGCTAACCTAAAGGTTTTCATACAGCTTAGATGAAAATAACTAAGATAGAGTGTTTTGCATTTGTAGACATGATTGATTATCTGGCTCTATATTTCTTAAAGATCGTAATCATCATATGTAGATTCTAGCTATGTTTAGACCTAGTTGACTAATTCTGTCCATGGCCATGAGAATATGTTTTTACTCATTGAACTGTATAATTCAAAGTTGCCTTTTATTCCCCTTATTAAACACTGACGATATTCCTCTCCAGCCTTCTTCTCACCAACCATTACTAGATTATCACCAAATCTGTGGATTTTTAGTCTCCCACTTTGAATGTTGATCCAATTGTTTTATTATCATTAAGTTACAGTTCTGCAAAAATTAATTGAAGCTAAAAGACCCTCTAAATGAATTGATTCTTTTTTATGATGCCAATTCACACTAAATTTTGTCATTCTTTTATTGGAAGAATGATTTTCTCTTAATGCTTTTTGAAACACACACACACACACACACGTGTGTGTGTGTGTGTGTGTGTGTGTGTGTGAGCATATGCACACAGGCACTTGTACAGAAGTAAATTTGCTTTTTCTAAAATTTTATTGTAAAAACCTCATAAAAAATCTGACTGAAGCCCATACATCTGAAAAGAACTAACAAATTGCAAACTGCCTGTAAAGAACCACTCTCCTTCACTCTCAATTCCCTGAGCCCTGTTGGGACTTCACTTCTCTGTAATCCAGCCTTGTCCTTGTGCCTGAGTTCCCAAGACTTATCTAGAATTCAAGAGATAAAGTATAATCTTCTTTGTGTTTTTTTTTCTCTCTTTTGTAGTTTTGTTTCTGGGTCTTGATTTATTTTGTGGTGAATGTAAAACAAAACCAGGTCAAACCCACAAATATTATTTGAATACTAGCCAAATCCCAGAAAGAGCATTCATTACTAAATTCAACATTTTATGATACTTAGTATCATAGATAAATAGTAATAGAAAACTTAGACATTAGTGTATGGCTACACAAATATAAATATATTTTCTACTTTATGTGTTAAAATAAAAGGACTTAAATGTCCTTTCCTGCTTACTCATTGTTTATAACTCTCTAACATTTAAATATTTCTCAAAAAAGGTAAAGGCATATTAGATATCTCAGTTTTGTATAAAGTGGAGTTGTTCAAAGGATACTACATGTACTAAATAAAATATAGATGTAAACATTATTTTTGGCCATATTACTCTTAAGTGAAATGAGTGTTATTTTATCACATACACATGCTTTTTTTTTGCATTCCTGATGTGAAAGACTACAATGCCTACTAGTCCCTGGTGGCAGGGAAAACACCAAGGTGTTCATTCTAGGGCAAGTATATTCAGCAGCACCGGTTTTTAATTTGAATGGTGTATCTGTATGTATCATCTCACAAAGAAGTTTAAAAAAAAATCCATCTTAGTAGAAATATCTAAATGTATGAAACCATCTAATTGACACAAAAGATCAAAATTTGAAAAGATCTACTTATAATTGTATAACTTATTATAGAAATCTGATTTTGAGTTTTACTTAAGAAAATTGAATCATGATGTGGTTGTTTGAAGAAGAATGCCCCCTGCCCCACTCCCATACCCTTGTATGTTTATGTGCTTGGACAGCAGTTGATGGAAGAACTGTTTGGAAAGGATTAGGAGGTGTGGCCTTTTCAGAAGCTGTGTATCACTGGAGGTGAGCTTTAAGTTTTCAAAAACCAGTATTATACAAAATGAGTGTTTTCTCTCTCTCTCTCTCTCTCTCTCTCTCTCTCTCTCTGTGTGTGTGTGTGTGTGTGTGTCTGTCTGTCTCTGTCTCTGTGGTGTGTGCGTTGTGTTTGTGGATCAGATATAAACCCTCAGCTCCTGCTCTAGCACCATGCCAACATACCTCCTGCCATGCTTCCCACCAAAATGGCTATGAACACATCTTTTAAAACTGAAAACTCCCCTAAATGCTTTCTTTTATAAATTGAACACACTGTTCAGAGTACTAAAAAAGTAGCTAAGATATATGGCATCCTTTAGTTTTCTATAGATACTGAGAAATGACATTTTTGGGTTTCATAAAGTAATGACAGCCATAAACAATACACATATTAATGGACTTTGGCATTCTTAGATACACTTCAACACAATTTTATTGGTACACTTAGAAAACTGTCCAGTTAGCACCAACTAGATAGGAGTGTGGTAGATATAAGACAGAGTGATATTTTCAAATTGTCTCTTAACCATAGAACTCAAAGCAATGAGAAGACTTAGTAATATTCTGTTCTAGAAAACTCCTTATGACTTTAATTAGGGAAAGGTAAGTTAATTCAATAGACATGTATTTAAAAAATAGATAAATTTGTCTCATTATATTCTCAATAATATTTTCATAATAGTCATGGCATTCATAATAGTCATGACAAATTATAGGCAGAGAACAGTTTAAAATATTCTTCATTTATTATTGTTGCATAAAATTATTGTAAATCTTTTCTGTATGGATGTATAACTTTAATAATAGCATAAAAACTATATTTAAACAAGCCTAACTAAGGAGATACATTGTTTCTTAACATCTTGACCTTCAAATCACCAATAAAGGATAGAAAACAGACATAGGTAAAATGAAAGATATTTCAAATTCAAATTTATTTATTCAATAAATAAATAATTTTTAATATTATCAAGATGTTCATTCCATATAAAATGATCTACAAAATTAATATAATCACTCACAAAATGTCAATGCTATTGACTATAGAAATAGAAAACAAAACTAAATTTAGTGAAATCATGAGAGACCATGAATAGTCAAGCCCTATTGTATAAGAAGAACAAAGTGGAGAGAATCACATTTTTGAATTCCAAGACATATTACAAATCTACCATAACAACCATAGATAGTATGCTAGTGGAATTAAAGCAGATATATGGGTGTTTTGGCTGGGGCAGACACCTAGTTAGTCTGCTACCATGAAGACACCATATCCTGAGCCATCCTAGAGGAACCATTGCAACCAGAGCAGCAGGCACCATATCCTGAGCCATTCTAGAGGAACAAGAGCACTCAGAACAGAGAAGGAACCACTGTACTAAGAGCAGCAGGATTTCAGGATCCCAGAGGTGGCCTGAGTCCCAGAAGTTCTTCCACCCAGGAGCTCAGGATCACAGAGACATCTGGACTCTGAGGAGTTCTGACACAAGCAAGATAACTGGAAAGACAGGCTTCAGTCAGAGGCAGTGAGTGCAGGTAGCAATAGAGTTAACCAGATGGCGAAAGGCAAGCAGGAGAACATATGCAACAGAAATCAAAGTTACTTAGCATCATCAGAATCCAGTTCTTGCATGATAGCAAGCCCTGGACAACCCATCACGCCAGAAAAGCAGGGTTCAGAATTAAAATCACTTCTCATAATGATGAAAGGGCTTTAAGAAGGATGTAAATAACTCTCTAGATGAAGTAAAGGAAAACACAGGTAAACCAGGAGAAGTCCTTAAAGAGGAAACTAAAAAATCACTAAAAGAATTGAAAGAAAACACAACCAAGCAGGTGAAGGAATTAAACAAAACCATTCAGGATCTAAAATGGAAATAGAAACAATAAAGAAATCTCAAAGGGAGACTACCTTGGAGATAGAAAATCCAGGAAAGAAATCAGGAGTTATAGACGCAAACAGCACCAACAGAATACAAGAGATAGAAGAGAGAATCTCATGTGCAGAAGATACCATGGAAAACATTAACACAACTGTCAAAGAAAATGCAAAATGCAAAAAGCTCCTAACCCAAAACATCCAGGAAATCCAGGACACAATGAGAAGACCAAACCTAAGGATAATAGATATAGATGAGAGTGAAGATTCCCAACTTAAAGGGCCAGTAAACATCTTCAACAAAATTATAGAGGAAAACTTCCCTAATCTAAAGAAAGAGATGTCCATGAACACAGAAGAAGCCTATAGAACCCCAAATAGTCTAGACCAGAGAAGAAATTCCTTCCGCCACATAATAATCAAAACATCAAATGTACAAAACAAAGAAAAAATACTAAAAGCAGTAAGAGAAAAAGGTCAAGTAACATATAAAGGCAGACCTATAAGAATTACACTGGACTTCTCACCAGAGACTATAAAAGCCTGAAGATCCTGGACAAATATCATACAGACTCTAAGAGACCACAAATGCCAGCCCAGGCTACTATACCCAGCAAAACTCTTAATCACTATAGATGGAGAAACCAAGATATATCATGACAAAACCAAATTTACACAATATCTTCCCACAAACCCAGCACTTCAAAGCATAATTGTTGGAAAATGCCAACACAAGGAGAGAAACAACAACCTAAAAAAGGAAGAATATAATCTTCCAAGAACCCTAAAAGAAGATAGCTACACAAATGTAATTCCACCTCTAATAACAAAAGTAACAGGAAGCCACAATCATTTTTCCTTAATATCTCTTTAACATAAATGGACTTAACTCCCATAAATAAAAAGATGTAGACTATCAGACTGGATACACAAACAGGACCCAGAATTTTGCTGCATACAGGAAACGCACCTCAGTGACAAAGACAGACACTACCTTAGAGTAAAAGAATGGAAAACAATTTTCCATGCAAATGGTCCCAAGAAATAAGCTGGAGTAGCCATTCTAATATCAAATAAAATTGACTTTCAATCAAAAGTATTCAAAAAAGATAAGGAAGGACACTTCATATGTATCAAAGGAAAAATCTACTAAGAACTCTCAATTCTGAAAATCTATGCCCCAAATCAAGGGCACCCACATACATAAAAGAAACTTTACTAAAACTCAAAGCACACATTGCACCTCACACAATAATAGTGGAGGATTTTAACACCCCACTCTCAGCAATGCACAAATCATGGAAACAGAAAATAAACAGAGATACAATGAAATTAACAGAAGTTATGAACCAAATGGATTTAACAGATATCTATAGAACATTTCATCCTAAAATAAAAGAATATACCTTTTTCTCAGCACCTCATGGTACCTTTTCCAAAACTGACCAGATAACTGGTCACAAAACAGGCCTCTACAGACACAAAAAGATTGAAATAATCCCTTCTATCCTATCAGATCATCGTAGACTAAGGCTGTTCTTTAATAATGACAAAAACAATGGAAAGCCCACATGCATGTGGAAACTGAACAACGCTCTACTCAATAATGACTTGGTCAAGGAAGAAATAAAGAAAGAAATTAAAGACTTTTATGAATTTAATGAAAATGAGGACACAGTATACCAAAACTTGTGGGACTCCATGAAAGCAGTGCTAAGAGGAAAACTCATAGCTCTAAGTGATAGCTCTAAGAAATACCAGCAGTCATTAAAATTCTTCCACCAAATAAAGCCCAGGTCCAGACGGTTGTAGTGCAGAATTCTATCATACCTTCAAGGAAGAACTAATACCAATTTTCTTCAAACTATTCCACAAAATAGAAACAGAAGAAACACTACCCAATTTGTTATATGAAGCCACAATCACGCTCATACCTAAACCTCACAAAGACCCAACAAATTTGGATTTGAAAACTTCAGACCAATCTCCCTTATGAATATTGATGCAAAAATACTCAATAAAATTCACACAAACTGAATCCAAGAACACATCAAAACAATCATCCATCATGATCAAGTAGGCTTTATCCCAGGAATTCAGGGATGGTTCAATATTCAGAAATCCATCAATGTAATCCACTATATAAACAAACTCAAAGAAACAAACCACATGATTATGCCACTAGATGCTGAGAAAGCCTTTGACAAAATTCAACATCTCTTCATGGTAAAAGTCTTGGAAACATCAGAAATTCAAGACCCATGCCTAAACATAGTAAAAGTAATACACAGCAAGCCAGTAGCCAACGTCAAACTAAATGGAGAGAAACCTGAAGAATTCCCACTAAAATCAGTTACTAGACAAGGCTGCCCACTCTCTCCCTACCTATTCAATATAGTACTAGAAGTCCTAGCTAGAGCAATTAGACAACAAAAGTAACTCAAAGGGATACAAATAGGAAAGGAAGAAGTAAAAATATCACTATTTGCAGATAATATGATAGTATACTTAAGTGACCCTAAAACTTCCATCAGAGAACTCCTAAACCTGATAAACAACTTCAGCAAAGTGGCTGGATATAAAATCAACTCAAACAAATTGGTAGCCTTCCTCTACTAGAAAGATAAACAGGCTGAAAAACAAATTAGAGAAATGACACCCTTCACAATAGTCATAAATAATATAAAATGCCTTGTTGTGAATCTAACCAAGCAAGTGAAAGATCTGTATCACAAGAACTTCAAGTCTCTGCAGAAAGAAATCGAAGATCTCAGAAGATGGAAACATCTCCCATGCTCGTGAAGTGAAAGGATTAATATAGTAAAAATGGCCATCTTGCCAAAAAACAATCTACAGATTCAATGCAATCCCCATCAAAATTCCAAATCAATTCTTTATAGAAATAGAAAGAGCGTAATTTGCAAATTCATTTGGAATAACAAAAAACCCAGGATAGGAAGAACTATTCTCAACAATGCGAGAACTTCTAGGGTAATCACCATCCCTGACCTCAAGCTATACTACAGAGCAATAGTGATAAAAACTGCATGGTACTGGTACAAAGATAAGCAAGAAGATTAATGCAATAGAATTGAAGATCCAGAAATGAACCCACACACCTATGGTCTCTTGATCTTTGACAAAGGAGGTAAAACTGTCCAGTGGAAAAAGGACAGCATTTTCAACAAATGGTGCTGGTTCAACTGGAGGACAACATGTAGAAGAATTCAAATTGATCCATTCTTATCTCCTTGTACAAAGCTCAAGTCTAAGTGGATAAAGGACCTTCACATAAAACCAGATATACTGAAACTAATAGAATAGAAGGTGGGGAAGACTCTCGGATACCTAGGCACAGCGGAAATGTTCCTGAACAGAACACTAATGGCTTATGCTCTAAGAG
This sequence comes from Grammomys surdaster, assembly GCF_004785775.1. Lineage (NCBI taxonomy): Eukaryota > Metazoa > Chordata > Mammalia > Rodentia > Muridae > Grammomys > Grammomys surdaster. Next base: position 1,876,371 of record NW_021604594.1, read on the forward strand.
CAATAATTGACAAATGGGACTTCATAAAATTACAAAGTTGCTGTAAGGCAAAGGATACTGTCAATAGGACAAAATGGCAACAAACAGATTGGGAAAAGATCTTTACTAATCCTACATCTGATAGAGGGCTCATATCCAATATATACAAAGAGCTCAAGAAATTAGACTCCAGACAACCAAATAACCCTATTAAAAATGGGGTACAGAGCTAAAAAAGAATTCTCAACTGAGGAAACTTGAATGGCTGTGAAGCACCTAAAGAAATGCTCAATATCCTTAGTCAACAGGGAAATGCAAATCAAAACAACCCTGAGATTCCACCACACATCAGTCAGAATGGCTAAGATCAAAAACTCAGGTGATAGTAGATGCTGGCAAGGATGTGGAGAAAAAGGAACACTCCTCCATTGTTGGTGGGATTGCAAGCTGGTACAACTACTCTGGAAGTCAGTCTGGTGGTTCCTCAGAAAATTGGACATAGCATTACCTGAGGACCCAGCTATACCACTCCTGTACATATACCCAGAAGATGCTCCAACATATAACAAGGACACATGCTCCACTATGTTCATAGCAGCCTTATTTATAATAGTCAGAAGCTGGAAAGAACCCAGATGTCCTTCAACAGACGAATTGATACAGAAAATGTGGTACACTTACACAATGGAGTATTACTCAGCTATCAAAGACAATGAATTTGAGAAATTCTTAGGCAAGTGGATGGAACTTGAAAATATCATCCTGAGTGAGGTAACCCAATCACAAAAGAACACACATGGTATGCACTCATTGATAATTGGATATTAGCCCAAAAGCTCGCAATACCCAAGATAGAACTCACAGACCATATGAAGCTCATGAAGAAGGAAGACCAAAGTGTGTGTGCTTTGGCCTTTCTTAGAAGGAGTAACAAAATACTCAAGGGAACAAATATGGAGACAAAGTGTGGGACAGAAACTGAAGGAGGGGCCATCTAGAAACCATCCCACCTGGGTATACATCCCTTGTGCAGTCACCAAAGTTAGATGCTAATCTGGATGCAAGGAAGTACATACTGATAGGAACATGATATAGCTGTGTCCTTAGAAGTCTGCCAGAGCCTGACATATACAGAGGCAGAAGCTCACAGCTAACCATTGAGCTGATCATGGAGTTCCCAATTGAGGTGTAAGAGAGAAGACTGAAGGAGCTGAAAGGGTTTGGGGCCCCATGAGGAGAGCAACACCACCAATCAACCATAGTTCCCAGGGCCCAATCGACCAGCCTAGGAGCACATTAGGAGGGACCCATGGCTCCAGCTGTATATGTAGGAGAGGATGACAGTGTAAGTCATAGGTGGGTGAGAAAGCCCTTGGTTCAGTGAAGGCTGGACGCCCCAGTTTGGGGGAAATCATGAGTTGGGAGGTAAGAGAGAGAAGGTGGGTGGGGTATATCCTCATAGAAGCAGGAGGGGGTGGATGGGATAAGGGATACTTGGGTGGGGGGGAAGGGGATTACATCTGAAATGTAAATAAATTATCCAATAAATATAATTAAAAAAAACCAGACATATGGACCAAAGAACTGTAGAAAGAATATACAATCAAGCAAAAATCCAAGCCAAACTAAACCAAACACAAACAAAACAAAGTCATACCCATATACAAAACCAACCAAAGAAAGACATTCAGAAAATACAGGAAATAAAAAGAGAGAAAGGTTTATTTCGTCATTTACTTCCAGAGCAAAAATCCATAATAGTAGTACAATCACAGCAGGTGACCAGACCAGGAAGTTGATGATCAAGGTGAGGTGGGAGTGGAGTGGGTGGGTGGGAGAGGAGCACCTTCATAGAAGCATGGGAAGGGGGGGAGGAATGGGGAGTTCTGGAAGGGAAACCAGGAAAGGGGGTAACATTTGAAATATAAATACATAAAATATCCCATAAAATTTTTTTAAAAAAAGATAGGTGATCACGATTTTTTTTCATATCAGAAAACTAAGAAAGTGAGTAGAAGTGGGAGTAGGTTATATACTCTCAAATCCTGTCTCCAGTAATCCATTTCCTCCAATGAGCCTACCTGCCCTAAAAGTTTCTCACTTTCCCCAAAATTTATCATTACCCAAGGACCAAGTGTTCAAGTACATGAGCCTTTGGTAGACTTTTTTTTCTTTTCCATTCATGCTGTCTTAGTTAGGATTTACTGCTATGAACAGATACCATGGCCAAGGCAACTCTTATAAAGGACAACAAATAACTGGGACAGGCTTACAGGTTCAGCTGTTCAGTCCATTATCATCAAGGTGTAATCATTGCAGTGTTCAGGCAGGGTGCTGGAGAAAGAGCTCAGAGTTCTACATCTTGATCAGATGGCAGCCAGCAGAAGACTAGTCTCTTTCACACAACTAGGAAGAGGGTCTAAAAGTCTACCCCCATAGTGACATACATCTTCCAACAAGGATACACCTACTCCAACAAGGCCACACTTCCTAATAGCACTGCTCTCTGGGCCTAGCATACATATTTCAACCACCACACATGTCATCCCATCTGACCCCTTGGATCTCAAAGACTTGTGGATATCTCATGATAGAAAATGCATATTTTTCAAGTTAGAAGTCTTCATTTAAGCTTAATTCAAAACTATAAAGTCTCTTTTGAGACTAAAGGCAATCTCTTAACTGTCATTCATTGTAAGTTAAAAACAAAACCCACCCACCCACCCAACCAACCAATCAATCAACCACCACCACCAACAAAACCCAAATTACATACTTTCTGTATCCAAGGTAAAGAATACACATTACCAATCCATAGAGAAAAAAAATGAGACCCCTGTTGCTTAATTTAGCCTCAAATAAATTCTCAAGTATGGACATAAAACAGTCATATTTTTTGCAAAATATATGAATGTCATCTAACCTACATGCAAAGCATAGGCTTTATTTTCTTCTTAAACCTAGTGAGCCAGGTCTTCATGGTCTACAAACTCTCAACACCACTGTCTTCCACGTTCCTACTAGAGTTGTCAGTGCTGATTATACCATTCAATGTCTTTTCTAGATCAAAATCACAAAGTCTTCCATATTCTTCTGTAAGACATAGTCAAGTTCTTTCCATCAATACCTTGATCTTTGGTAATAATTTTTGTACTAGTAACTTTTTCTGTTGCTATGACACAGCACTATGACCAAAAGCAATTTGTAGAAGAAAGGTTTTTTGTTTTGTTTTGTTTTTTGTTTGTTTGTTTGTCTTTGGCTTAGAGTTCCAGAGTGAGAGTACATAAAGATGGAAGAGGCACAGCAGCAGGTGGCCAGAGTAGAAAGCTGGTGGAATACATTTCCATCCACACATAGGATCAGAGAGCAAACTAAATGTGGGCTAAGGCTTTACATTTTCATAATCTGCCCCATTGATGTACTTCTTCCACTAAATATCAAATTCTAAAGGTTCCCTAACCTCTGCAAACAGCACTACCAACTGGAACCCACTGTTCAAATTCATAAGCTTATCGTGAGCATTTCTCATTCAAAACATCACAGATGACTCTGTGGTGAGAAGAGAAGACGACAGCATTCAATGTCCCAGCAAGGCAAGTTAGTTCAGAATATGATACTCTGAGGATGAGTTCAGAGAGTGTTAAATTATAATGGATGGGAAGAAACTTAAATGCACAAGTGAGATCCAGGGAGGTAATTTGTAAAGGGTAATGCTTTTTCAGAGAGAGGCAGGCAAAAATGATTAACATCGCTCACCCAGGCAAGGTGAAAGAAGTCAAGGAGAATAATCCAAGACCTTATACGGCACAAAGAAAAAGGGAATTCAAAGAACACACAATTACACACTTCTCCAAAAGCCTGGCTAATATAGAAAGAGCTACCTGCTATATTAATGGAAAAAAAAGTTTTCTTGAAATATAAGCCTGTCAGCCATTCTGAGGCCATTATCAAATGCAGAGACAGAAGTCATCTTTATAGAACTTCAAATAAAGGGAACAAATGGGCCTGAGCATGAAAATATTTCAGCTGAAAAAAAAAGTTCTCTTCCTGAACTATTTATTAGAAAGCTGAGGTATCTTCTGACCACAGCAACATCAAGCTGAATTGAACACCCTGAACAAACATTTGAGGATTGCTAACAATCAGAAGCTAACCCTGAATCAGAAAATTAAAAAAAAAATCCAAAAACTTCAAGCAAAAGAAGGAAGAGTTTTATGTGCTGTGGAGAGAGTTAGGTGGAGATAATTTTTTAAAGTAGTAATAAAGAAGAAACTAGCCATTTTTAAGAGAAAAAGATTAAAGTAAAATTTTAATAATAAATTTAAGAAGAACAAAACATCTATTGTGAGCATATAAACTCTTACTTCAGAGAACACTACAGGAAAGGTTGATGCTGTGAAAGATGCAAACTCACTTAACACAGGGTTAGAGGTGGCTTGGCTATCAGCTCTGGTTTCACTTGGTTCTACTGCTGTCTGCACTGAAAGGTTTGCATCAGACTTTTGCTCATCTCTGCACACAGACATGTTAATCAGTAGAGTAGCCTCTGTCTAAAAATGGGTGATACAAGTTTACTCAGTACTAATTACTTAACCATTTTCATCTGCCTTTGAGGCTGAATGGACACGATAAGAGCAACTATAGTAGATATTGTCAAAAACCCAGGAACAGTGAGGCACCCTGAAATTGGAATGGAGGGTGCCTACCCAACAGGAGCAATGGCTCCACAATGGGAATACAGGATGACTTCCTAAATGTGAGCAGTTCTTTGCTAGTATGGAGTGAACTGAACTTACTGAACAACAATATACCCAGAGCCAGCAGGACTACCAAAACACAGCTGAAGTACTGATCTGTGAGTTTATAGTTTGACCAAGACAGCTTGATGATGCATACTTGCCCCTCATCCCCCAAAATAGCCATGCTTTTATTCTTTTTATTCTGGAAGGTCTTTGAAGTGACTCAAAGACAGGACTGAGCTTTCTGAGCTTCCCAGGATGGCTATACTAAATAAATTCCTTTTATTGCCTCCCTGCAATTCATTTTTACTTCTGTAGACTGTCAAGGCAATTCACAATTGAATCTGTTCTGTTGAGACCCCCAGCACCAGGTTTCTGGCCTAGAACTCTGAGATTGATGGTCCTATGCTCAAATGAAGGGAGGAAAGTAACGACAACAGAAAAATCCCAGGATGCTCTAAATTCAATGTCAGGGGTTAAAGAATGGGGTGTGAGAAGGAGCAAGGTGATTCCATCAGCAGGTGCTGTGAAACCAAAGGATGGGTCGACATTTTGTAAATGTAATTTTGATCTAATGTTTGAAGCTATTGTGTTGAATCTCCACACTGTTAACAACAATCCAGAATCAAGTACTTCTTGTCTGTGGCTTTTGTATCTTTGAGTATTCTCAGTTTGATACTTCCTTTTTATTATCTATAGCCAATAACAGTAACTTAGGCTATCTCTCCTAAAATTATAATAAAAATCCCTTTAGCCCTTGACCTTGCAAACATTTTCGCTGCTAGGTAGATTGGTAAAAGTCAAGGAAACTCATCCTAGGACCTGGGCTTTCTTTTACTAGTCAGCATCTGTAATAACTCACTTGACTTAAGCAATTCCTAGGCCTCAGAAACTTTGGTGGAACTATCACAATGCAGTATTGAGGCCAACATTCTCTGCAAGATGTAATAGGTTTGATAAGTGGGAAAAATTTCCTATGTGAAATAAATCAGTCACAGAAAGACAAGTTCTATATAATTTTATGTCTGTGATATATCTTACATAGTCAGCTATAGAAGCAAATAGATTGGTGCTCTTAAGAGTGGAATGGAATCAGATTAATTGATGTTCAATAAATACAAAGTTCTACAGTTCCTCTTATTTTATTCTACTCATAAATAGCATAAATACTGATAGTGTTATATAATTAAAGTATATTAAGAGCAACTATTATATTACATTCTTGATATAATAATTTTTAGTGTATTTATTAATAAAAAGGGAATATGTCACAGATAAGATGCAAAAAAGTGCTTTTCTTTTTTTTTTTTCTTTTTTTTTATTTATTTTTTTGAACATGAAATGCTTTTTTATAGCATGTTTTACAAGGGGAGGGGGTAAGAGGGGCCAGGTGGTGGAAAAGTACAAAATCTTCTTGGCCTGTGCCTTGAAACATGTCATGGTCTATACGGTACATTCTTGGTTCTGCCTTCAACCTAGTCACAAACAAGACAATACCTTGAAAAGCCCCTCCAATCTTTCAATTTCAATGACCCATCAACTGTTGTTTTACACATATGTGTGTATGCACAGACACACACACACATTTCCGTTTACCTTTATCTTATTAATCTGTTTTCCTTTGTTCACAATTAAGAAAACAGAAGGGTGGCCACTAATATATTTTATTAATATTCAAAAGTATTTAATATGCTTAGCCATCAGCAAAATACAGAATAGATGACTCTAAGATTCTATTTCACATCATTAAGAGAGAGCAGAAATACTATTACTGTTGGAGAAAATAGTGACACATCCTAAAGGTTTAAAGGTTGAGTTAAAACTATTTTACTATTGGAGCTTTCTGGGTGACCATCATTTCTTAAATATGCATGAATTTCATAGCTACCCTTAGAGCTTACTTATTCTGATATAAACACCTTACTCCAGTTTAGTTACTTAAGAATTTTGGGGCTGAAGCCCAGACATAGATAATTTTCAAAGCTCCCAAGACTTGACTACGCACTTTATTTTTTTTTAATTAATTTTTTATTGGATATTTTATTTACAATTCAGATGTTATCCCCCTTCTCCATTTCTTCTACATTCAGAAACCCCCTATCCCATTCTCCCACCTCCTGCTTCTATGATGATGTGCCCCTACCCACCCATTCACTCCCACCTCCCTATCCATGAATTTCCCCACACTGGGGCATCCAGCCTTCTTAAAAATCATGATTAGGACCCATCCTAATGGCCTCATTTAACTTAATCACTTCTTTAAAAGCCTTGTCTCCAAATGTAATCACACTCTGAGGTCTTAGGCATCTCAGCTTCAGTCTATGAATTTTGAACGCATATAATTAAGTTCACAGCATATCTCTTGTATGAACTTCTTCTCTTTTTTCACTTTCTCTCTTCTCTTCTCTTTAAAGTCCTCTTGTCTGCTTAGATTTTTCAAAAGCTGATGTAATAAGTGTTCTCAAATGCTTTGACCCCCCTTTGTAGCCTACCATCCAAAGATAAGGGAGAAAAGATGGTAAATAGGACAAAGGGATGTGAATCTGTTTAGAAGTAGTTCTTTGGGAACAGTTTCAGTCTTCACTGTCAGAATATCAGCAGTCCAGTTCAGTAGTGTCAGGATATCAACAGTACAGTTTACCAAACACAAATCAGTAGCAGTGGCACAATCTAGCAAAAACAGCCAGGCCTCTGCTGAATTGGCATGAGTCAGCAGAGTGACAAGAACCAGACAATATTCAAGGAGAAGTTCTCAATGAAGTGAAGATCAGTGAAGATGTGAGACCAATGAAGCATTGCACAGCTAGCTATGCAAGCTGTCACTGTCCTATTTATTCTCTCTCCAAACTTCATGTGTCTGCTCACAGGTATTGCCTCAGCAAAACATCACACAAGTCTACATCACATGACACAACCAGAAATTTTTGTTTCTCCCTTATCTCTTTTCTTTTTCTTTTTTTGAATATAAAACAGTACATTCCTATCTGAATCATCTGGGAAGAAGTAGATAAATACTATAATACTTTTGTGATTATATAAAGTCTACAGTGACTATGTATGTCAACAATAGTATCAATAGTACAGGGATACAATGTTGATGGGCTTATTATTATTATTAATTATTATTATTATTAGTTGTGAACATAGAGGCTCTTTTATTTGTAGCATTCCAAAGACATAAAGATACCAAAACAAAATGTAACTCATCTGGTTAGCTTATTATACAGCTCTAAACAGTGAATAATAATAATATAAAACAATTCAAGTCACAATGGGAGAATAATAACGCTTAATTATGCATGTCTGAAAATTTCTTGATTTGTTTTCTGGGGAAGAATAGAAATTCCAGTCATAAACACAGCATCTTATCTTTATCTGTGACTGGGTCACATATGCAGAGGATTTTGACTATTAGAGTCTGGGATTTAAAGGAGTTCTGATGACAACTGTTCCCCCTCTCCAGTCGCTAAAGAAATTCTGCTCACGTACTGCTCACAGTTTCTATTTTGCTGTGCAAATGGCATACTCATCTGCTTTAAACTTAAAAAAAAAAAAATCCAAAAGAACATTGGTCCTACGTGGCTCTCTGAATTTGGTCAAGGTCCATCTGGCATGAAATGCAAATGGATACATTTCCACATATTGGCTATAATACTTGCAAAAGCCAACCTGTAGGTGATTTTACTATCTGCAGATGGGAAATTTGACTATTGCCACCTGTTCTTATCTACAGGACAATTCTAATGAAATGCTTTTCTGAATACTTGAGAATTGAAAGATTTACTGTTTTTTCCTTTAATCTACCAATACTTTCATTACAATAAAATATAGTATATGCAAATAGGTGTTTTCTAATTTATGCCATTAATTACACCCAATTAAATATTTATCTTAAAACAGAGGAAAATAACAATGCAAGGTGGTGATATGGGAGTTCTTTAGCTTCTTTCTGTCCCACAGAAAATTAGCTAACAAATTTCCAAGGAAAGAGTAACATTCCAATTACCTAGGAATTACAGAGATGTCTGAGTCATTCCCTTAAACTGCAGATTTGAGAAAGTCACCACTCGTAAGCAGATCATTTCTGTTCCCCTACTTTCTTAAGGATGCCATTAGTTAATACAGATTTCTAGACTTGGAGTTTCTACAATGGGAAGCTTAGGCAGAAGTATGCATTCGTGTTTCCTAACATTTTTGGGATTTCTTGCAAAATACTTATGTCTCATCACATGGGAACTATTGAGAGTAACAGAAATTCTAGATTGCCATCTGTAGTCAGCAACAAAGACTGAGAGCAGAAGTCACAGTAGATAGCATGTGGATTTTGATACTTGCTTTGCAGTCAAGTTAATAGAGGTAGTTCATCATAAAGATTCAATAGTAACATACTACAAGAGGAAACTTAGTCCATGAGTGTTCTGGTTCTTAGGTCTAGCTTTCATTACAAAATAGTCCACTGTGTTTGAAGGACCTTCTGGGAAAAGCTACTGATTGCCAATGGTTACTTGTGGATGGGAGTTTTGATCCAACCCAAAAGCCTAGTGGAAACTCTCAAATCATAATCCTTTGTATGCTAAAAACCTATTGGATATACATATCAAGAGGCAAGCCCAATCCTACACGTATCTGTAGAATTCCTCTATTATTGTCAGTCTTACACGATGAAAGAATAATCTCAGAGATCATTTATAACTTTAAAGTCCACAACCCAGCTTTACTTAACTAGAGCTTCTAAGCAACACTATACTTTATCTAGGAAAGGGAACTTAGAGCTTACTAATGAGAGATGATTTCATAACTTAGTGAGGAGATCCATCTGATAGAAGAGTGAACCCAATGATCCAATTCAAACTTGGTCCAATGGTCCAATTCAAACCATATGACTAGCAGTACAGCGCACATTAGAATACTCCAAAGGGCCAATGAAAACTAGAAATTCTGATATCAAAGTCTTCCCTTACATGTTAACTGAGAGTCAGCCTTTCCATTAGACCAGGCTATGCAAATTAGAAAAGTTTGCTTATCATCAAAGAGCACTTTCAAAGTCTAGAAGTTTCCATTTCGTCAAGTAGTCTGAACAGCAAGATAAAGAAAGATGTCTTAGTTACATTTCAATTGCTGTGACAAAAATATCATGATCCTAGCAACATATAAAAGAAAGTGTTTAATTGGCCCCACAGTTTCAGAGTGTTAGAGTCTATGATGGCAGAGTAAAGGTGTCAGGAAAAGCTGAGAGTTTACATGTTGATCTATAAGCATGATGAGAGAGAGAGAGAGAGAGAGAGAGAGAGAGAGACAGAGACAGAGACAGAGACAGAGAGACAGAGACACATACAGAGACATAGGGACAGAGAGAGAGAGAGAGAGAGAGACAGAGAGACAGAGAGACAGAGAAACAGACAGAGAGAGAGACAGAGAGAGAGAGACAGAGAGAGACAGAGAGAGACAGAGAGAGAGACAGACAGACAGACACACACACAGAGGCAAGTCTTTTGAAGCATCAAAATCCACCCTCAGTGGCACACCTTATCCAATAATGCCATACTTTTTAATTCTTCCCAAATAGTACATCAACTAGGGACCAAGTATTTAAACATATGAGCCTAGGAGGACATTCTCATTTAATCTACCAAAATAATTAATATAATGTTCTCAGTATTCACAGCATCAGCTTATTATTTTATTTTACTTATTTTTTAAGGGTCAGAGAATGAATACAGAGCCCTTATGTACTAGGCAAGTTGCTCTACTACTCTTAATCCACATAGTTGATGTCAATTTTCTTGAATTTTTAATCCTATTGTGGATAGGATCATGCTTACATTTAGATTGTGATTTACCACAAATAAGTGAACAGTATAAGCCAGTTTACGTAATTTAAAAATGTGAATTTCTTGTTAACTTCATTGAGAACTCTTGAGAGTTTGAGGATTCCTTCTTCCTTAGCCAGTGGAATGCCTGCTTCCTTTCCATTTCTGTCACTGAAAAGCAAGGGGAGATAAACTAGCATCTCTGGGAGAACTTTGTATTTTCTTGCTCATAGCCCCTCATAGCAATCTTTCTAATTGTTGGCAGGCTAGGGAGGCAAACAGGCTTAGGGAGGTCTAGATTTTTTGCCCTGATGCTCTTCAAACGGCTTCAGCCTCCCGGCATGTGTGTGAAACTTATAGAAGTTACATTACTGAATCATGAATTTTGGCAGGTGAAACTGTCTTTTGGTTGACTTCAATAAACACTGTGGTAAGTCATCTGCAGTTCCAGTCAGTAAACTTTCCTGAAATCTTTCTGGATGGCATTTTCTACTGTGTATCATGCACTATACCATCACTAAGGTATATGGTACAATTTATGAACTGAATAGTCAGGAAGGGAAACAATATTTCTTGTTATGAATTATGAAAATGGTTTCTTGCCCAGGGACAGCTTTCTTTATGAGGTAAGGAATACTAAAGTAATTACTGTTACATAATACTGAAACTGCAAGGTAACGTATGATGGAAAGGTTTGCTATGTGCTAATTTTATGCAGCTTTTTTTACTTGTGAGGATTATAAGGCAAACATTGATTTGAATATGCAAAAGCTTAGTCCAATGACCACTGTGACATTTAAGAAAAGTATATAATTAATTTAGTACATCATAGGAAGATCTAAATGATTTTCCATCTTTTGACCATCTAAAATGTGTAAGGTATAGATTTAGAAAAACAGCAGACATGTATATTGCTGTTTATAATTATAGAAAGAAATGACAAGGGCTAATAGACACTAAATTACCATTTGTTGTTTCTTTCCATATCAATTCAGTATATCTTTATTGTCTATGATAGTTTACTATTACAAATTGTAACAAAGATTTGAATAGAATCACAGTGGATTTGGGAAGGAGGAAACAGTGAAAGATATGACAATCCACAGAATTTCTTCTGGAGGAGGGATAATACTGTTGGTTCTGTTTTATGGCAGAATGCAATGCAGCCCAATACTTTTTAAGTATTTAAACTCCATCAGATCTTGTTTTACATGTTATGAAATGGCTACCACTTTCTTCATAGATGAAAAGGCTCTTTTCGTAGAAATGGAGTGTTTTAAAATAGGTAAATTTCCTTGGAGACTTTCTGGTATACCTTGTCAGAACAAAAATTACACTGGGTGATATTAAATAAATCAAGGAAGATTTCCTTCAGAGGTGATGATGAGGCCTTTGCCAACAGAATTAACTTCACTGCAATACAGGATGGGGGTTTGTTGTGTTTGTTCACTGATATCATGCAGTATCCACATTACTAAAGGAATTGAACACACGGTATTGAAGTGGAATTTCCTGGTTTCTTTGGAGACTCAGTTGTATCATGTGATAGTTTTCAGGAAGCTGTCTTATGAGAAGATATTTTTTTGTTGAAGTAGATATTTGGGAAGGTGTTTTGCTAAGAACTGACATGTGGTGCTTTTGTGGAAGCTTACTGGAAAAAGGGCATGTAAGGTTTTGCTAGATCAGATGCTTGAGAGAACATGTGATGTTTGGAAAGAGTATAAATATAAACCAATAGACAGTAGACGATGCTGTGTGCTGTATGTTTGCTTTGCTACGCTTTTCTTGTCTTCACTGGACTTGACTGACACTGGTCTTAGATTATGATGCTGTGGCATTGGTTTTTCTTCACTGATCATCATTTGTCATGATTTTTTAGAGAGAAACGAACCAAAGAACTTCTGGTGATGTTCTGGCAGCTCCTTGCCACTTCTGTGGACTTGGGCTCATTAACAAAGCCTTGAGGTTTCTTCTGGATTGAATTGCTGTTGCTGATTAACGTGTTTGTCAGTGGATCAAGCTACTGCTGCTGATTCCTGTGAACTGAACTGCTGCTATTCTGACAATGAAGATTAGAATAGTCCCAAAGAACTATTTGTAAACAGGTCTGCATTCTCCTTTGCCCCATTAACCTTTCCTTACTAGTGTCCAACTACAAAAAGGGAATGAAAATCCAATTACCATGTAGACCAAAACTGTCCAGTATACACTCTATGTCAATTCCTGAGCTACCCCCCTGCTTCAGTAAGCAGGGATGCTTATGCAAAGCTGTCTTTGGTGCTCCAGCAGATACTTAAATGTGCTAACATTTGTTGTTTGCCGAACAACTAATATAAATATTTATAACTATACATTAACACTTCCATGTAAGGTATAACTATAAAAACATACAACCACTAGAAGCAAGTCTTTAAGTTATATTTTATAAGGTAAGATGCATTGTCTTAAGTAACAAAATTTTAAATAATTCTTGAGGCTTGCTTATAATAATTCTTAGTTCTATAACAATAGTTTTAAGACATAATTTTGAATGTTTTGAAAATGTATCAGATTCACATGCTCCGTGAATGCTATGTGGTAAAGGTTACTTAACTATTATACAAATAGAAAATAACTAATCTGAAATAATTCCATAAGTCTTGAACAATATCAACTGTGATACACAAATGAGCAAGTGACAATTAGACACAGAATGTTCATTTTCTTTATTGTGTTCTCAGTAAATTGTAAACAAAGGTGACTACCAAGCTGTAATTCATTCAGCTGCTGTCATTTTTCTTTGAAAAGAAAATTAGAACAATGAGAATTTTTTTTAGCTCATTCTCTACTGAAGCTTAAAAAGATGTCAAAAACATGATGAGGAGTGCTGGAGAAATGATCTAGTCTGTAAACCATTTGCTTTAAACTTGAGAATCAGAGTTCTATGTTTAAGACCTCTATAAAAAGGCCTGGCGTGGTGGTAGCCACGAAAAAGCCTGGAATGGGAGAAGAGGTCTAACCCCAGTACTGAGGAGGGGTGTTGGAGTTAACGACTGAATAGACTGGACAGCTAGTCTAGCCCAAAGGGCCAGCTCCAGCCAAGTTCAGGAAGAAACCCTATGCCTAAACATAAGAGGAAGGCGACTGAGGAGCTGCTTGACATTGATTTCTGGTTCCCAAGATTGCGCTTCGCATCAAGGCCATTATAAGACATTGTGAATCTTTGGGAGGTGTTGGGGACTTATCCAGTATATATTTTCTTGTGCTGAAGAGATAGATGAGAGGAAGAGAAGAAAAATGTCTAGACCTACTTGTTCTAAGACATGATTTTTCCTCACTCCTATAACATATGGGGTGTTTGGCTGATGTGCCTCTGTCTTGCACTTTATGACACTTGTCGATATATCCTCGGACAGTAACATAGCAGGAGTGGAAACGTTGTAAGATTTCACAATGTCTTTAATCCCTGATTCTGGAAGTGCTTCACTTCCCTTGTGTCATTTCACTGGCTGAAACTCAATCCTTGGCTCCACATTCCTGAAAGGGATGGTAGGGATTTGGTTTTTGTTCATGAAGTGATAGTCAGAGAATCCACCCCTGTTGTTGAGCCTATTGAATTTTCACACAGGCATATTCTTCCTGGACTCCTTTCTTCTTCTTCTTCTTCTTCTTCTTCTTCTTCTTCTTCTTCTTCTTCTTCTTCTTCTTCTTCTTCTCTCTC
>NW_021604594.1:1890698-1913547 GCF_004785775.1 Grammomys surdaster
TCCTTCTTTCATTTCTCTTACTGCCTGAAGACATTTCTTGCTCCTTCCTTCCTTCTTGCTTTTTTACAGACAGGATTTCATCATGTATTTCTGGTTCCTCAGCCTCTTAAGTTCTGAAATTACAGGAACATGCCATTTTTGCCTAACTTTACCTAGCAGTGTCACACACACACGCACACACACACACATATCCTGGGGAAAGAGCACACAGCACTTAATGCATTTGTGTATCAGAGTTCAATATCATAAATATGATTATTAATAATATTTGCAATAGTGCTAATCATATGTTCTACCTACTTACACAAAAATTTGATTTTTTTATTATCCCACCCAATCTATTAATTAAGTTACTCTTTCTGTTAAATATCACATTTTTCAATAAGTTGTTGCAAATACATTTGATTGACAGCTGAACTCAAGGTTAAGTACTATAAAAGTCTATATCCTGGGTTATGACTTAAAGTTAAATTAATGTACACATGTGCAGCTAGTAAGAGTAGCATGCTTTCCCTCTGTTTTGCTAGCTCTAACAGTTTTTTTCCCATGTCCAGAGTACGATCATGCTTTCCCTATTAGGATCTCCTCCACAGATGGGCTCTGAGCAAGTAGTTTTCAAACATTTAATTTCTAGGAATTTTAATTGCAGCCCTATCAATGAGTATGATGATTATCTTCTGGAATAAATTGTGAGTCATTCTATAAGGCATTCTTTATTGTCAAGTATCAATTAGTTTCAGATGTCAAATCAAGAGTCACTTGCAGAAGAAAAACTTAACCAAATTGAGTCTTATCAGATTGGCCCATGGCCAAGTCTCTCGGGGTACTTTTCAAATTATTAATTGATATAGAAAACACCAGCCCACTGTAGACAGTGCCACCCTTAGGCAGGTAGCCCTGTGCTGTATAAAAAGGCAGCTAAGCAAGGCATTGAAAGCAAGTCAGAAAGAGGCATTCTTCTGTGGTTTCTGCCTTCAGTGCTTGCTTTGAGTTGCTGTCTTGGATTTCCTCTATCTTCATTGTAACTTACAAGATGAAATAAACTTTCACCACAAGTTGCTTTTGGTTATGGTGTTGTTTATAACAACTGAAAAGCAAGCCAGACTATCAGGTAATACATTTAAGACCATTTGTGAATAATTTATGTTCTTCCTCCATACCTAGTTCCAGAAATAGCTTACTGCATGGTCAGCGTGAGTAGTACAAGTCTGAAATCTCTTATTCAATACCCCTGAGGAGAGAGGTGATTGGGAATTCAGAATTTTTATTATGTAGTGAGTGGTGGCTAGGACTTTTCCAATTCTATATGGGTATATTCTACACGAGTCTGTCAAATCGACTTGGTTTTTGCTCAAGTATCAAGGTTCGGGAGCTGGGGGCTATTGGTAAACACACACATTTCTATGAATAGTAAGCAAAGGGAAACTGTACTTTTTGAGAAATAAATTTGAAGATGGTGTGAACCCATCATGCTGTGAGCACTTGGTAAAAAAGTACAAGTTGCCTTTTCTATGTTGCTCCTACACTGGTTTCATTGTGGCTCATAGCATGATACAAATGCAGCATGAGGCTCCATTCAGCTCTCTCCATAATCCAAGCTGAAAGAGATGCGCAACAATATTGTAATATTAAAAACTCAACAGCATTTTTCTTTTGAAGTTTGGTATAGTAGGTAGACCTAAAATATACCACATGGGTCTCATTATTAAACTGAATGATGTCCAAAGTGGATGCTGTGGCTTTCCAGATTCCTGTTCCAATGGCTGTGAGTGCCTCTCTCTTTCTTCTTTGCTTCTTCATGCATGCATGCATGCTTTGACAGGCATCCTGGGGATCACCGAGGCAGCAGATGGTCGGTGCTAAGTTCCCTCAAGCATAAAACACAACATTTTTATACTTGTTGTCAGGACCTTCCACTGCACACTGCTGATTATTTTCATCCTCTAGATTTACTACAAGAGCTCAAATGAAAACTATGTGTATAAAAGAATTTAAGAAAAAAAAAGATAATGAAAAGCACAAGTTTTTAAGCGAAACTAAATCTTATATAAATGATTGTCTCCTTGGTTATCATTGATGTTAGTTTTTGCATTATTATTGATAATATTAGTCAGTGCTTAGGTTGTACAATTTTATTCAAACTACCAAATAAATATATTGTTTTTTTTTAACTAAGTGAAATAACAGAGCTTGTGTGTCAACTTGTCACAATCTAGAAAGACTTGGAAAGAGAGTCTCAATGAGGAACTTGGGTTGTCCTCTGGGTATATCTGTGAGTTATTGTCTTAATTAAGTTAACTGGTGAGTGTAGACTTAGCCCAGTGTGAACGGCGCCATTCCCTAAGCAGGAGTTCTAAACTCCATTAGAGTGGAAAATGAGCAAGTAAGAAAGCAAATGTACAGGAGCGTATTAATTTCTTTCTACTCTTACCTATGGGCAGGATGTGAGCAGCTGCTTTTAGCTCCTGCTAGCACCTTGCTTATGGTGTTAGATTGTAACCTAGAATTCTAAGCCAAATAAACCCTTTCCCCTTAAGTTGCTTTTTGCCACGGTGTTTTTACTATGGCAACAGAAATGAAACTAGGACAATAACAAATTAGAAATATTTACATTTTAATGGGAAATCTTCCATGATTCCTAGTGATAACATCTATGGGAATTTAAACTGAGCTAAACCCACAGTGTATCAGGGAACTATTTCATCCCCTTTCACAGTAATAAGATTACCGGTGTTACAAAGATTTGTTAGGGGAGTTTCTTCTACCCACATATAGAATATGGAATGCAGAATGCAGAATATTAAAGTTGCATATGCTTGAGAAGTTTTACATTCAAAGGAAACAATCCACAAAGCTTCAAAAGAGAGATAAGTAAGCCTACATGGATGAAATGAATTCCCTAATTTGAATTTTCTGCTTTGTTTTTAGTTTTGCTTTTTACTCCTTCAAGTGGAAGCCTTAAAATAGTGTCAAGGAGTTATGAATTTACCTCCAGCAAGGCAGTTGTTTCCAGCGGAAAAGGGAGCAGGGAAGAAATGTTTGCTGGGTGAGAGGAAGTGTGTACTGTGCAGAGGGAGAGTGAACACAGCCTTCCCGTTGCTGTCTGCATCCGAATTCTGTCCTCCAGCAGCACCATCTATGACAGAGTACAATTCCAGCCAAAAGTTAGCTTTCCTAAGTCACCATGTGGACATGGTTCTCACACATGTAAATTACCACAGTGGAGTCCATAGTGTACTCATTCTTCTCTAGGGGACTTTGCATTATCAGGGAGAGTTTCAAAGTTTTAGACTTTCAAAGTGGTATGAGGAAAAAAAATTTTTTTTGGTTTCAATAAGTCTTTAAATCTCACAGACACAGATTTGACCATTAATAAAGATAGTTCATACAAAATTTGGGGAATGGTTACTAGGTCAGTGTAAATAAGAGGGGTCGAGTGTATATGGAAGTATGATTGTCTTCCTAATACTTAGGGATTAACTTCTAGCCACCACTTTTTCCATTTTGCTCTTTGTTCATTTCTGACCAGATGTAGTGAGCAATGAATTGGATATTTTCTAGATCCGTACTGTACGAAGTACTAGCCTAGCTATAACTAAAATTATCATTATTCAAAACTACATTATATTTTTTCAGTGATACTAGACATATTTCAGGTGTGCACTAATCACAGGCGCCAGTAAGTTCAACATGAGCCTTTCCTCTACCACAGAGATTATAAGGGAGATTTGGGTCTGGCTGATTCTGTCTGCTGAGGATTACAGCTCTTCTTCCACGGCAGAGCAAGCACATATTCAGCAGTTCCACACACTGAGGTAAGTGCTCTGCTACTGAGCTGTGTATTCCCTGCTCTTGCTACACTCTGCATTTTGAGACATAGTCTTAACTGAGTTGTCTAAACTGCCTTGAACTCACTCTAGTCCAGGCAGACCTTGACATTACGATCTTCTTGCCTCTGCCTCCTGAGAGGGTGGGATTTTGTTTCACCAGGCCCAGCTCTAACACACATCTTATAGAATCTCTCTTCTAAGACTGCATTTAGGGACTTCTATTTTTATATCCTTTGGTCCTGTTTAGAAACCCACCTGTCCCAGTGCCTTCCCGTTGACTCTTCATGCAACGTCTTCTGGGAAGAAGCTGACACTTAGGAGCTCCGACTTGCTTTCTCTGTCTACAGAGGAGCTCCTCTAACTTGACTCCAATTGTTTTGTTTTTATGATGGAGAGTGAATGCCTTAAAGCATGAACCCACCATTAGTGACTGTCTCATTTTTTTTTGCACTTTAATTTTTAAATTTTAACTGACAAACCTTGAGTCTAGGTGTCAACCTAGCTCCCCTCTGTGCGAAACCCTTCTTTTTCAGTACTTCTGAACACTGAGGATGCTTGGATGCCATCTGTGTGCTATATGTATGCAACTCAGTGACACAGGGAGCGTCAGCTGCCTTTGGTTTGATAAAACCCTTTCTCCCTAGATAGGTTTTAATTTGGCAGTAGGATGGTAGGCTCACAATCCCACGACATTTTCACTTAGTGGCCTATGACTTCTTTTGGCACTTGTATACAAATGTGTACATACACATAGACACACAAATAAAATAATAAAAATTGTTATAAATAGATGTAAATGAAACTAATTTTGCAATGAAATGTTTTCACTATGAAGTTTAATTCATGCTATAGCATATTTTAGTGGTAGAATGCTTTTCTTACGTGTACACATCCCTGAATTTGCTTCTCAGCACTGAAAAAATATCATGTGAAAATAACCACATTGTAGACATTTGGTCAAATTATATCGTATGACATTTATCTCAGTCATTAAGATATACTGTATGATATTTATCTTGGTCATTAAGATAAATTTCTAATGAAAACATCTAAAGCATTTAGGTTTGGTTTGAAGTATATGATGTACAACAGACTAGAAGTAAAAAGTTTTAATATCTATTTGAGAAATTAAAATCTCACATTTCTTGTGTGTAATCTACTTCTCATCACTATAATTAAATGTTTGGGACAACATAACTATAAAGAAAGAAATTTTATTCAGCTTCTAGTTTTGGAAGTTCAAAGCTGTAACATCTACAATGGCTTAGTTCTCATGAGGGAAGTCTCAACCATGTCACATGGTGGCCAAAGACAACTGCAGGAGTGTGACTGGGGGAAAAAAAGAGATTGCATGACAATGCGGCAGAAAGCCAGAGAGACCTGGATGGAGCTGGACTCAGGATTTCATAACCAACCTCCCAGAAGAACTGGCAAGTGCCTTCAAAAGAACTAACTTACTTCCCTACAAGCCCTTCACTGGATTAAAATGTCTTTCATTAGGCCCCATCTCTCAACTATTCCTCACCTCTGTTTCTCAGGACTGCTGGTTTGGGGCTTAGGTTCCAAAAGATGATCCATTGGGAAAGCATGATCAAATCATATACAAACTATCATACACTACTTTAAAGCAGATGAACTGATTTAAGTAAGTTTCATAGAATTAGAAATAATGGGTGCTAGTCACGAAAATAGTGATGCTGCTTTCTTTATTATAAAAACCGCCCTTGATATGGCCGCTAACATTGGGGAGCCTTCCTTTATGACAATATTACACCCCAAACTGACAAATGGTTGGTAACTTGAACATTTACAAGGGACTAGGATGGCTGTGAGTTAGCCCAATGACGGGATTATTGTAGGTCTACTTCCCAGGGACCCACCCAATGCAGCCGAAAAGGAGTGCGTGGTGCTGGGAGTGGGTGCAGCCTACATGGCCTAAGACAGGGCTCTCACCCTCCTTTCACCCACCTCGGGGTCTCTTGACGTTGCAGACCATCGATGTGACTCGTCTCACATCAATGTTTTGGGGTTGTGAACTTGTCTAAGACCCCCCATAATTAGACATCCAAATTCAAAACTCACATAGTTGGGATTGATCATAAGACGCCTTCTCTAACTAAACAGAGAAGGGGGAGATGCCAGAAGCCAGGACCCTTGCCCTTACCCTCACCCCCTACCTTTCCCCACCTGCACAATGTCCCCTGAAGCTTAGGAATTGCAAGATCCTGCTTGGCAACTGCAGATAGACTCAAAGCAGTGTACCATATCTTCTGAAGAATAGCAGGGAGACCATAACTCAAGCAGTGTACCATATCTTCTGAAAAATAGCAGGTAGATCATAATTCAAGGCAGTGTACCGTATAGACCATGACATGTTTCAAGGCAGAGGCCAAGAAGATTCTGTATTTTTCCACCATCTGGCCCCTCTTACCCCCTCCCCTTGTAAAACATGCTATAAAAAAGCATTTCATGTTCAAAAATAATTTAAAAAAAATCTCTAAAAAAAAAAAAGAAAAAACTATATTCATGCTATTTTCATGCTTTCTTTGACATTTAATGCTTATAGACTATGGGAAAAATATTAATGTTCTGTATAGTTTTCTTTTAGCTTTTTCTTTATTAATTTTTAAAATTAATATTTTTATTTATTTACATCCCAAATGTTGCCCCATTCCTGTCCCACTTCCCCGAGTTCTTCACTCCATACCTTTCCCTCACCTTTGCCTCTGAGAGGATGTTCTCCCTTCCCTACCCCATGCATACCCATTCCCTGGGGTATCAAGTTTCCACAGGATTAGGCACATCCTCTCCTACTGAGGCCAGACAAGGCAATCCTCTGTTACATATGTAATGGAGGGGGCATTGGGGTGGGGCGCTCAGTCCTGCCTGTATATGCTCTTTGGTGGCTTAGCCTCTGGGAGCTCCCAGGTGTTCAGGTTAATTGACACTGTTGTTCTTCCTATGGGGTTGCAATGCCCTTCAGCTCCTTCAGTCATTCCCCTAACTCTTTCATAGTGGTCCCTGACTTCAATCCAATGCTGGGCTGTAAGTATCTATATTTGTAGATACTGGAACTGTCTCTCAGAGGACAGCCATGCAAGGCTCTAGTCTTCAAGCACAATTGTTTATGTTTGAGAACTTAATTCATATACACTGTATTTACATAATTTCTTCCTCTTTATTTCTTCTGTCCAACTTCTTCCATGTCCTCTTACTCACCCTCAAACTCACCACATCTTTATTTTTAATTATTATTATTACACACACACGCACACACACACACACACAGAGAGTCCATTTAGCTTTGCTCCTATATAGATGCATTTAGGCCTGACCACTTGGGATTTTATAACCTATCATAGGCCTGATTCCTGAAGAAAAAACTCTCTCTCTCTGTCACACACACACACACACACACACACACACACACACACACACTATCCCTTTCTAACATACAATTGCTGTAGCTCATGCTAGAAGTGTGGTCTTGTAAGAGTTCCAGATTTCCTTTATCTACATTGGCATGTGAACTGGTGTTGTCATTATACAGGTCCTGTTTGAGATTTCCTTGGAAAAGCTTGCTCATCTTGTCTAGAAGGGACTGTCCCACAGCAGTCCTCTGGATCTTTCAACTCCTTTACCCTCTCCTTTCTGATGCTTCCTGAGCCTTGGTTGTAGGGACTTCATTGTAGATGTATGACTGTGGCTAGACATATCTTGAATACTTGTCCTTGGCATTTTGATAGTTATAGATTTCTATAGTAGGCTCCACAGTAATCTCCTTTCAACAAATGACAAAATAAAATAAAAATAAATTATATCTTACTCTGAATTTATGTGAATTGCCAGCTGCAAAGTCTCAATGTGCTGGTTGGTCTGACTTCAATAACCATATTTTTTTCTTCTATTCTGTCTACTTTGCTATGTATTAGTAGTGAGTTCAAGGTAGGGGCCAGAAAACCAGGGGTTGTAGATCAAACTTTTATGTCACTGGTTTTTAAAATAATGATTCAATATTGCTACATAGCCAGAATCATCTATGTATGGATTGTGTGTAGCTGCTTTTGAGTTACATTGTACAGTGGCAGTGGATGGTAGCTTTGACAAAGAATATAGCTGGCAATGTCAACACTGTCTACTATCTCTCCTTTTTTTGCTAGCCTGTAGTGAGAGGAGTTACTTAAATTTATTAATACTTGGTAAATAGTATGCACAGCATAAAAAGAAGATATCTTAGAAAAATATGAGTATCTTTATATGATGATAGGCTGAACACAGACAATTGGGCAGCATATATTTTGTCATGAAAAAGGAGGTATTCTGGAATGGTCCAAAGCAGTAGAGGAAATAATGACATTCATTTGGAAATGATGTATGTAACCTGCCATGCAAAATCATGAGTATGTCTACCAAATGTAAAACAGACTTACTGGATCATTGGCTAAGTGAGAAAGAAATATTAACTGAAGGTAGTGGACAAAAACAGTGTTAACCACTTGATAATATAGTTATGAGCAGTGGTGACTTTGATTTTGATAATGAATCAGAAGCATAGTTTTTAATTTGAACAGAGAAATACTTTACCAAAGGATAAATACCAATTGAATTATAAGATAATACCAATGAAACTGGTTTAAAACCAATCTGACAGTGGTTCACTAAGAAACTATTCATTTTTTCAAGAATAAAAACATCTTTGTGTAATCTAAAAATATATTCGATACCTAGGCATTTCTCAGATAGTACACGTGTACCTAAGCACCGAAAGAATCTGTGCTAATCTTACATTTTTAATAGCTCATAAGGTTTTGTATTAAATGATTTAATATTCTTCCTTCCCTTTTCTAGAGTAATAGGAAAGTTGAAGGGATAATATAAACTACACCATTTTATCTTATGCTGAAGGAACTTAACTCCAAATTAATTAAAATGGCACATCAAATCAAAAAGTAATTATATGGCATGTCAAAGCTATGTTCTTCGTAGTTCTTCAGCAAAGCAAAATTAAATAAAGATATTGAAATTCTAATTACTTAGACCTCTAAAAGGAAGGGCAGAGTTTTAAAACCATAAAGTGACATAAATATCTCATTCGAACAATGCTTATTCTTCTTCCTTAGCATATCCTCAGTGAATTAAAAACTAGGTTTTAGTCCTGTTTTTCCCGACATTTATTCATTCCTTCACTCTTTTATATAAAAGATCCCAAAAGACATAAAGGTTTAAAAAATACACAGTATTGACATGGTTTAAGTTGGTATCTTCTCAAAAGACATGTTATTCATTCTACTTCAAATGACTAAATTTATCTATCTAATAATGAGTATCAGAATAATTTTGTAAGATGAGGAAGATAGCTGACTAGTTGGAGGTAAAAGTCAAGGTGCTTTAAGTAGAGAGAAAGGAAAAAATTTTTAGAGAAATTTTGTTGTTGAATGAGTCTTTAGAGAAAAAGCAGCAATAGATTTTTGAAATGAGTTTTTCTGGGTATTATTCTCGGTAATGCTTTGGGGTCAGCCTTTTCATTTAGTTCTATCACCATACAGTGATACACTTTGAAGCAGAAAAACAATGCATTGGATTACAATTTCCATTGACAAATCCAAAAAAGACTTCATGCGTGGTATTGGGGTAGCATAACTACACAGGCTATAAAGGAGTTTCTGAGAATTCATATTTTGTGACCCCATGAAAGCTGAATAGAAGTTATTTAGGTAAAGGATTTAGCAGAAGTAGAACATTGTTAATTTCTTTTTTTTCCTTTTTTTTAATTTCTTTTTTTTTTGAACATGAAATGCTTTTTTATAGCATGTTTTACAAGGGGAGGGGGTAAGAGGGTCCAGGTGGTGGAAAAGTACAAAATCTTCTTGGCCTGTGCCTTGAAACATGTCATGGTCTATATGGTACACTGCCTTGAATTATGATCTACCTGCAGTTCTTCAGAAGATATGGTACACTGCTTGAGTTATGGTCTCCCTGCTATTCTTAAGAAGACATGGTACTCTGCTTTGAGTCTATCTGCAGTTGCTAAGCAGGATCTTGCAGTTGCCAAGCTTCAGAGGACATTGTGCAGGTGGGGAAAGGTAGGGGGTGAGGGTAAGGGCGAGGGTCCTGGCTTCTGGCATCTCCCCCTTCTCTGTTTAGTTAGAGAAGGCGTCTTATGTTCAATCCCAACTATGTGAGTTTTGAATATGGATGTCTAATTATGGGGGGTCTTAGACAAGTTCACAACCCCAAAACACTGATGTGAGATGAGTCACATCGATGGTCGAAGGCTTTAGGCTGTCGACGATGGGCAACGTCAAGGGACTCCGATGTGGGTGAAAGGAGGGTGAGAGCCCTGTCTTAGGCCATGTAGGCTGCACCCACTCCCAGCACCACGCACTCCTTTTCGGCTGCATTGGGTGGGCCCCTGGGAAGTGGACCTACAATAATCCCATCATTGGGCTAACTCACAGCCATCCTAGTCTCTTGTAAATGTTCAAGTTACCAACCATTTGTCAGTTTGGGGTGTAATATTGTCATAAAGGAAGGCTCCCCAATGTTAGCGGCCATATCAAGGGTGGCCTTGGTTTAGGAAAAAGCCAATTTTTGTTGTGGTGATCAAGAGGCCAAGCTCTCTAGCGAGAGAAATGAGGGAAAAGCCAGGCATACCAGGAACCCTTCTGGAGGGCGTGGAAGTCTAGGGGTCGACCGTAGGGGGAGGCAGGGGAGCTGACAGCTGTGTCAGTCTCCTGCGGAGTCACTTCTGGATCCTCTGCAATTTTCAGCTGATGGTAATGAACTTCAACTGCCTTCTTGATGGCAGCATCAACCTGGTTCCGTGGACGACAGGTCACAGGCGATGATCTCTGTCTTGCTCAATCTTGATGTCGTGCGCACATCCTCTCAATGAGGGTCCGTCCGGATGGGTCCGTGCCTCGAGCCCCACGTCTGGGTGCCACTTGACCCGACCGGCGGGTCCTGGTTATTCATGGGGGCGAGGAGGACTGCAACCTGCTATTCTTCAGAAGATATGGTACACTGCTTGAGTTATGGTCTCCCTGCTATTCTTCAGATGATATGGTACACTGCTTTGAGTCTATCTGCAGTTGCCAAGCAGGATCTTGCAGTTGCCCAGCTTCAGGGGACCTTGTGCAGGTGGGAAAAGGTAGGG
Source organism: Grammomys surdaster (assembly GCF_004785775.1). Classification (NCBI taxonomy): domain Eukaryota; kingdom Metazoa; phylum Chordata; class Mammalia; order Rodentia; family Muridae; genus Grammomys; species Grammomys surdaster. The sequence goes on from NW_021604594.1 coordinate 1,901,685, forward strand.
GGTGAGGGTAAGGGCGAGGCTCCTGGCTTCTGGTCCATCTGGGTTAGAACTTCTAATAGCAGGCATCACGGGTGATTCAATTTTACCTGGAAAGAAAAAAGAAGGGGATTCTCAGGGAGATTTCTCTTCCCTGGATGTAAATTGTTATTCATCGTATTTATGATTGGGCCTGGCTTTGTGAGGGTATCTATTTTTTTCATTAATATTTGTGGTAGCCGGTTAGCTGTGCCTTCTGTGGTATTGGGCAGGCATATCAGTCCTCGGCTCCATAAGGGAACTGGGACTGGGGCATTCCCTTTATGGGTATGAGGGTCCTTCCCCATATCTGTGGCAAAGTTTTGTTGGTCTTGGTGGTGCCCGAGGTCACCAACATGGTCAGCAAGAGATTTGCCATGAGCTTTCAGCTTTAGAGAGAGAAAAGTGAACAAGGCATGATGGAGAGTATTTCAGGGGGACTCCTTCTGAGGGGGTACCATTTCCCCTCTTTTGTTTTTAAAGCCAATTTTTCAGAGTTCTTGTAAAATCAGGGCAGAAGCGCCAATAGTTGCTCCTTCCACACTCAGAGAGTCATGAAGGCCTTATTTAAGGATATTTAAATCTATATTAATAATCTTTTGTCAAAGGACTTTTATAGCTCCACTGACAATTAATCAGACTATATGATATATCGATTAGAAATAGCTTTTTCTACTTTTTGTGAGATTACCTCTCTTTTGTCAATTAACTGTTGAGGAAGTTAGGGTTTACCTCTCTCTTGAGAATATTGAACAGAGATTTAAATTCTTTTGTGGAGAGCTTAAAATAGTATCTTAGCCAATTTGCATCTCCTAGAAACTTTTGAAATTAATTTAAAATAAATAGTCTCCCTTTTTTTAAAATCCTTTATCTGTGTGGGGTTTTTATTGGGTATTATACGTATTTACCTTTCAATGTTGTCTCCTTTCTCATTCTCCCCCCAAATCCCTTATCCCCTACCCCTTCCTCCTAATTTTTATGATGGTGTGCTCCAAACATCCTCCCAGTCCCATCTCCCTGCTCTCGAATTCCAACACAGTAGTGGATCCAAACTTTTGGGGACCTTGGCCCTCCATTTTCACTGGAGTCTAACAAGGTCACCCTCAATTCCCTATACAGGTGCGTGAGTCCCTCCCTTTGTGCTCTCTGGTTGGTGGTTTAGACTTTGGGAGTTCTGGTTGAAACTTTTGATGCTCCTTCTAAAAAGGACCAACGCATTCATACTTTGGTCTTCCTTCTTCTATGTGAGTTTTATGTGGTCTATATGAAGATTCTTAGAAATTGTGAGCTTTTGGGCTAATATCCACTTATCAGTGAGTGCATACCATGTATGTTCCTTTGAGATTGGGTCATCTCACTCAAGATGATATTTTCCAGCTCCATCCATTTGCCTAGGAATTTTGTGAACTGATTGTTTTTAATAGCTGAGTAGTACTCCATTGTATAAATGTACCACATTTTCTGCATCCATTCTTCTGTTGAAGGGCATCTGGGTTCTTTCCAACTTCTGGCTATTATAAATAAGGCTGCTATGAACATGGTGGAGCATGTGTCCCTGTTGTATGTTGAAACTTCTTTTGGGTATATGCCCAGGAGTGGTATAGCTGGGTCCCTAGGTAACGCTATGTTCAATTTTCTGAGATACCGCCAGACTGCCTTCCATAGTGGTTGTACCAGTTTACAATCCCACCAACAGTGGAGGAGTGTTCCTCTTTCTCCACATCCTCGCCAACATGTACTGTCACCTGTGTTTTTGATCTTAGCCATTCTGACTGGTGTGAGGTGGAATCTCAGTGTTGTTTTCATTTGCATTTCCCTGATGACTAGGGATGCTGAACACTTCTTTAGGTGCTTCTCAACCGTTCGAGCTTCCTCAGTTGAGAATTCTTTGTTCAGGTCTGTGCTCCATTTTTTAATAGGGTTCTTTGATTGTCTAGAGTCTAATTTCTTCAGTTCTTTGTATACCTTGGATATTAGCCCTTTATCAGATGTAGGGTTGGTGAATATCTTTTCCCAATCTGTTGGTTGCCGCTCTGTCCTATTGACTGTGTCCTTTGCTTTACAGAAGCTTTGCAGCTTTATGAGGTCCAATTTGTCAATTTTTGGTCTTAGAGCACAGGCCATTGGCGTTCTGTTCAGGAACATTTTCCCTGTGCCTATGTATTCCAGGCTTTTTCCCAGTTTCTCTTCTATTAGTTTCAGTGTGGCTGGTTTTAGGTGGAGGTCCTTAATCCACTTGGAATTGAGCTTTGTACAAGGAGATAAGTATGGATCAATTTTCATTTTTCTACATGCTGACCACCAGTTGGACCAGCACCATTTGTTGAAAATGCTATCTTTTTTCCATTCGATGGTTTTAGCCCCTTTGTCAAAGATTAAGTTACCATAGGTATGGGGGTTCATTTCTGGGTCTTCTATTCTATTCCACTGATCCTCCTGCCTGTCTCTGTTCCAATACCATGCAGTTTTTATCACTATTGCTTTGTAGTACAGCTTGAAGTCGGGGATGGTGATTCCTCCAGAAGTTCTTTTATTGCTGAGAGTAGTTTTCGCAATCCTGGGTTTTTTGTTATTCCAAATAAATTTTAAGATTGCTCTTTCTATCTCTGAGAAGAATTGAGTGGGAATTTTGATGGGGATTGCATTAAATCTGTAGATGGCTTTTGGCAAAATAGCCATTTTTACTATATTAATCCTTCCAATCCATGAGCATGGGAGATCTTTCCATCTTCTGAGATCGGCTTCGATTTCTTTCTTCAGGGGAATGAAGTTCTTGTCATACAGGTCTTTTACTTGCTTGGTTAGGTTCACACCAAGGTATTTTATATTATCTGTGACTATTTTGAAGGGTGTCATTTCCATAATTTCTTTCTCAGCCAGTTTATCTTTTGAGTAGAGGAAGGCTACTGATTTGCTTGAGTTAATTTTATATCCAGCCACTTTGCTAAAGTTGTTTATCAGGTTTAGGAGTTCTCTGGTGGAAGTTTTGGGGTCACTTAAGTATACTATCATATCATCTGCAAATAGTGAGATTTTGACTTCTTCCTTTCCAATTTGTATCCCTTTGACCTCCTTGTGTTGCCTAATTGCTCTGGCTAGGACTTCCAATACTATATTAAATAAGTAGGGGGAGAGTGGGCAGCCTTGCCTAGTCCCTGATTTTAGTGGGATTGCTTCAAGTTTCTCTCCATTTAGTTTAATGCTGGCTACTGGTTTGCTGTAAATTGCTTTTACTATGTTTAGGTATGGACCTTGAATTCCTGACCTTTCCAAGACTTTTATCATGAAGGGGTGTTGAATTTTGTCAAATGCTTTCTCAGCATCTAGTGAGATGATCATGTGTTTTTTTTCTTTGAGTTTGTTTATATAATGGATTACATTGATGGATTTCCGAATATTGAACCAACCCTGCATTCCTGGGATGAAGCCAACTTGATCGTGATGGATAATTGTTTTGATGTGTTCTTGAATTCGGTTCGCTAGAATTTTATTGAGTAATTTTGCATCAATGTTCATAAGGGAGATTGGCCTGAAGTTCTCTTTCTTTGTTGGGTCTTTGTGTGGCTTAGGTATGAGTGTAATTGTGGCTTCAAAGAATGAGTTGGGTAGTGTACCTTCTGTTTCTATTTTGTGGAATAGTTTGAAAAGAATTGGGATTAGGTCTTCCTTGAAGGTCTGATAGAATTCTGCACTAAAACCGTCTGGTCCCGGGCTTTTCTTTGTAGGGAGACTTTTAATGACTGCTTCTATTTCTTTTGGGGTTATGGGACTGTTTAGATGGTTTATCTGGTCCTGATTTAACATTGGCAACTGGTATTTGTCTAGGAAATTGTCCATTTCATCCAAATTTTCCAATTTTGTTGAATATAAGCTTTTGTAGTAGGATCTGATGATTTTTTTAATTTCCTCAGTTTCTGTTGTTATGTCCCCCTTTTGAGTTCTGATTTTATTAATTTGGATACTGTCTCTCTGCCCTCTGATTAGTCTAGCTAAGGGTTTATCTATCTTGTTGATTTTCTCAAAGAACCAGCTCCTGGTTTTATTGATTCTTTGGATAGTTCTTTTTGTTTCTATTTGGTTGATTTCAGCCCTGAGTTTAATTATTTCCTGCCTTCTACTCCTCTTGGGTGTATTAGCTTCTTTTTGTTCTAGGTCTTTCAGGTGCTCTGTCAAGCTGTTAGTGTATGCTCCCTCCAGTTTCTTTTTGTAGGCACTTAGAGCTATGAATTTTCCTCTTAGCACTGCTTTCATTGTATCCCATAAATTTTGGTATGATGTGTCATCATTTTCATTAAATTCTAAAAAGTTTTTAATTTCTTTCTTTATTTCTTCCCTTACCTGATTATCAAGGAGTAGGGTGTTGTTCAGTTTCCATGTAAATGTGGGCTTTCCATTCTCTTTGTCATTTTTGAAGACCAGCCTTAGACCATGGTGATCTGATAGGATGCAGGGAATTATTTCAATTTTCTTATATCTGTTGAGGCCTGTCTTGTGCCCAATTATATGGCCTATTTTGGAGAAGGTACCATGAGGTGCTGAGAAAAAGGTATATTCTTTTGCTTTAGGGTGAAATGTTCTATAGATATCTGTTAAGTCCATTTGGTTCATAACTTCTGTTAGTTTTACTGTATCTCTATTTAGTTTCTGTTTCCATGATTTATCCATTGCTGAGAGTGGGGTGTTGAAGTCTCCCACTATTATTATGTGAGGTGCAATGTGTGTTTTGAGCTTTAGTAAGGTTTCTTTTATGAAATTCGATGCTCTTGTATTTGGCGCATAGATATTCAGAATTGAGAGTTCATGTTGGTTGACTTTTCCTTTGACAAGTATGAAATGCCCTTCCTTATCCTTTTTGATAGTTTTAAGTTGAAAGTTGATTTTATTCAATATTAGAATGGCTACTCCCGCTTGTTTCTTAGTGCCATTTGCTTGAAAAATTGTTTTCCAACCTTTTACTCTAAGGTAGTGTCTGTCTTTGTCACTGAGGTGGGTTTCCTGTAAGCAGCAAAAAGCTGGGTCCTGTTTGCGTATCCAGTCCATTAGCCTATGCCTTTTTATTGGGGAATTGAGTCCATTGATGTTAAGAGATATTAAGGAGAGGGTGTTCTTGCTTCCTGTCATTTTTGCTAATAGTGGAGACATCGTTTGTGTGGTTATCTTCTTTTGGGTTTGATGGAAAAGGATTATTTTCTTGCTCTTTCTGGGGTATGACTGCCCTCCTTGTATTGGAGCTTTCCTGCTATTATCCTTTGTAAAGCTGGATTTGTGGGAAGATACTGTGTAAATTCAGTTTTGTCATGGAATATCTTAGTTTCTCCGTCTATGGTAATTGAGAGTTTTGCTGGGTAAAGTAGCTTGGGCTGGCATTTATGTTCTCTTAGGGTTTGTATGATATTTGTCCAGGATCTTCTGGCTTTTATAGTATCTGGTGAGAAGTCAGGTGTAATTCTGATAGGTTTGCCTTTATATGTTATTTGGCCTTTTTCCCTTACTGCTTTTAAAATTCTGTCTTTGTTTTGTACATTTTGAGTCTTGATTATTATGTGACGGGAGGTATTTCTTTTTTGATCTAGTCTGTTTGGCGTTCTGTAGGCTTCTTGTGTGATTATGGGCATCTCATTCCTTAGGTTAGGGAAGTTTTCCTCAATAATTTTGTTGAAGATATTTACTGGCCCTTTAAGTTGGGAATCTTCACTCTCATCTATACCTATTATCCTTAGGTTTGGTCTTCTCATTGCATCCTGGATTTCCTGGATATTTTGAGATAGCAACTTTTTGCATTTTGCATTTTCTTTGATAGTTGTGTCAATATTTTCTAAGGTATCTTCTGCACCTGAGATTCTTTCTTCTATCTCTTGTATTCTGTTGGTGATGCTTGTGTCTATGACTCCTGATTTCTTTTTTAGGTTTTCTATCTCCAGGATAGTTTCCCTTTGTGATTTCTTTATTGTTTCCACTTCCATTTTTATGTCCTGGATGGTTTTGTTCAATTCCTTCATCTGTTTGTTTGTGTTTTCTTGTAATTCTTTAAAGGATTTTTGTGTTTCTTTAAGGACTTCATCCTGTTTTCCTGTGTTCTCCTCAAGTTTTTTGATAGTGTTATTTACTTCCTTCTTGTAGTCCTCTAGCATCATCATTAGAAATGATTTTAGATCTGGTTCTTGTTTTCCTGGTGATATGGGGAGTTCAGGACTTTCTAATGTGGGAGAACTAGGTTCTGATAATGGCAAGTACCTTGGGTTGCTGGTGCTTGTGTTCTTGCGCTTGCCTTTCGCCATCTGGATCACCTTTGTGCTATCAGTGCTGTCTCTGACTGGGGCCTGTCTTTCCTATTATCTAGGTTGTGTCAGAACTGTTTGGGATGGGTTTTGCTGCTTGAGTTAGAGATGAGGCCCAAGATGTGCTCGGTGCTCAGGTGGAAACCGGAAGGGGCCGGGGCTCCGGGTCAGGAGCGGATTCCTGGATCCCAATGAGTCCCAGTGGGTCCCAGTGGGTCCCAGTTGCTCCCTGATTGGGGGCGAGCACTGCCACCTCCTAGCCTAAGAAACTGCTTGAGCTAGCTTGAGCCACGGAGAGCCCCACTCCCTCTAGGTTTTGTGAGATTGGGTGCAGAGCTGACTCCCGGGATCTGCTCTGGCACAGACCGGAAGGAACCCAAGTTCCGGGCCCTGGAGTGAACTCCTGGGTCCCAGTAGGTCCTAGCCACTCCCTGTTCGGGGGCAAGCACTGCCACCTCCTAGCCCAAGACCCTGCTTGGCACAGAGGTCCTGCGAGCCCCGCTTCCTCTGGAGTCTGCGAGATTGGGTGCAGAGCTGCCTCCAGGGATCCGCGAGTGCTAGGGCCCAGACTGGATGGAGCCCGCTCCAGGCCAGGAGCGAATTCCTGGGTCCCAGTGGGTCCCTGTTGCTCCCTGTTTGGGGTGAGTGCTGCTTTTTCCTTACCTGGGATGCTGCGTGAGTTCAAGCTCCTGGGAGTCCCTGTTTTTCTTGGTTTTCTGCCCATTGTTAATTTCTTAATACCTGAGTTTTGATGTAGGAGCCGAATAAAGAGTGAGTACATATCTAGTGTGGGCTGATAAAAAAGCACGTGAGGAGTTCTCAAAAACTGATTTGAAAACTATTAGAAAATACTATAGCTATGCTTAGAAATATATGAAATTAAAGAAGAAATTTGCTTTTCCTTAATGTGAAAATGTCCAATGCTGTTTGAATATTCAAAAGGAATAACTATAAAAAGCAGCTACAATCAGTGACGTTAAGACTGTAAGGAGAGTGACAATACAGTGTGAAATCCTATGGCTATGTTACCTTTTAGAAGAAAGAAAATCTCAATGATAACATCTATGAAGAGCAAGATGAGGCAGATTAATGACAAATTCTATTTGATAAAGAGATATGATGAACTTCCATCTAATGGTTCACTTAAGCTGTAGCTTAAGTGATCAGCTGACAAGAAAGAACCCAGAGAGGAGATATTTGGTTACAGCAGTGAATGCATTGACAAAGCCATTGATATCCATACTTTGTTAACTGTTAGTGTTGATGATTGGATAACATTTCTTCTGACTACTGTATTAATACTGATGATATATGAAATTTTATCCAGAGACTTTTCAATTACTAGGATGAAAGACCAAAAAGAACTCAGTGGGACTTTGGATCGTCATGTAAGGAAAATGGTGAGAATACAATGGAAATGGAAGATTTGTTGAAATGATTTTAATGGTTACCTCTCAAATTTAAGCATGTGAAAAAGAAAAGTGAAGGTGCCGTGTGGTTCATGATAGAGAAGTCAGAGAATAGGAGTTCTCAATGGTAGGAAAGGCAATTGGAAACTTTGGTCCAGTTGGCAGGAAATATAGAAAATACACCATCCATATTGGGCTGTGATGAATCAATGGCTTGATATTGTACATATGTGGGATGCCTTATAAAGTGCAAATTAAAGAAATAGAGAACTACACATTAAACTTCAGTTATTGCCATTAAGAGTAAAGAATTAAAGAGGAGTATTGGTGGTCATTATTCTTGGCTGTAAGGAAATGTAGGCTCCTGATACATGCTCTCAGACTTTTAAAATACACACCTTATTTTGCTGCTATGCAGGAGTGATAGTTAGAAAGTTATACATGTCAAGCACATGATGATATACAACCACAGAAAGGTAATGTGTAATAGTCAGACATTGTACATGGTGACTGGTCCTCACTGGAAAATAAAAAATGCCTTCTACACTTACAGTAGACATTCATTCTTCTTTTACTTTGTGCTTACTTTCTTTCAAACATTTCATTTCCTGCCATCTTTTGGCTCTTCCAGTATTTTATGTTGTTGAAAACTATAATTAGTATCTGAGCTCTGACTCAAAGAAAACAAGTGTCATCTGTGATAGAAACACAGAACTGAAGATGCTTTCTGTGTTTTGTGGAGCATTGCTATTTTGATGATACTTATTATTGTTAAGTTCTGTATCAGGAAATGAACAAGATTAGAACAGAATAAAACCTTAATGCATGTGCATATCCTGTGTTTTGTCTTACAGACAAAGACATAATATTAAATACTTAGCATTTATGATTCATTACTAAAATGAGCAAAATAGACTCCATACTGCTATGACTTGACTTACTGTTCTTCTGTTAAGAAATGTTGCAAGAAGATTTCACAACACCTTTACATTTTGCATTCTTTTTTTAAAAAAAATATTATTCTTTTTTTACAGTCGAATTGTTACCCCCTCCTAGTCTGCCCTCTGGCTGTTATTCATCCCATACCTCCTCCCCTGTCTTCAAATAGGATGTCCTCATTCCCCTACCCAAACCAACCACTCCCACCTGACCAGACCTTCCCACTTCCTGGGCCCTCTTCTCTCACTAAGCAGGACCCAGCAGTCCTCTACTATGTATCTGTCAGGGGCCTTGTATCACCTGGTGTATACTGTCTGGTTGGTGGCTCAGTGTCTGAGAGATCTGGAGATCCATTTTAGTTGAGACTACTGCTCTTCCTATGGGGTTGACCTCCCCCTCAGCTTCTTCCAGCCTTTCCCTAATTCAACCACAGGAGTTCCTGCTTCTGTCCATTGGTTAGGTGTAAGTATCTACGTCTCACTCTTTCAGCCGTTTGTTGGGCTTCTCAGAGGTAAGCCTTGCTATGATCCTGTTTGAAAGCACACCATAGCATCAATAATAGAATCAGGTCTGAAAGCCTCCCCTTGAGATGATCCCAATTTGGGCCTGTCACTGGACCTCCTTTCCTCAGTCTCTTCTCCAGTTTTGTCCCCACAGGTCTTTCAGACAGGAACAAATCTGGGTAGAGCTTTTGACTGTGGAATGGAAATCCCATCTCTCCACTTGATGTCTTGTCTTTCTACTGGAGATGGACTTTACAAGTTTCCTCTCCCCAGTATTGAACATTTCACATAAGGTCTCTCCCTTTGAGTCCTGAGCATCTTTCACCTCCCAAGTCTCTTGTGCATTCCCACCTCCTACATCTGAGGTTGCATATTTCCATTCTTTCTGCTGGCTCTCAGGGCTTCAGGTTGACCCTTGTAATATCAGGTGTATCAGGTATATCAGGGACCCTTGGTAATTCTAAGACCTTGACTTAAGGAAGAGTCTGTCTTTTCAGTTTTTAGAGCTATTTAAATATCAGAAGAAGTTATTTTCTTACCATAGATTTCTGTTATAGTGTACTAAACATCCCTGATACACTAAAATGGTTGAAATATACCATATTTAAATGACAACAAATACTAGAAAAGAAAAAAAAAACAAAGCCCTATTATTCTTCAGATATTTTATAATATTTTAAGTTATTACAAACATTCTTATTTCTATTTTACTAAATAATTTGCATGACATTTTCTTTTGCAATATTATGGAGACACAGTGTCAATTACTCAAGTTCACCAAACTCATAAATACTAATAATTAAATTTTGAGCACATGTTTTGAGATTATAAATCAAATATACTTTATACAATTTCACATGTTCAAGTTACATTTCTGTTGCTGTGATAAAATACACTAGCCAAAAGCAACATAGGGAATAATTTAGGATTTATTTGGTTTAGAATTCCAAGCTATATCCGAGTCAATCATTTTAATGAAGCCAAGACAGAAACTTGAGCACCTAGTCACAGAGTACAGTCACATTCAAGAGTGTAGAGAGACAAATATACTTATGATTCCTGCTTGCTAGAATTCTTCACTCTCATACAGTCAAAGACCCAGCCCATCAAATGGTGCTGTCTATAACTGGCTGAGTCTTCTCACACCGATTAACAATCATGGCAACTACTTACCAACATGCAAACAAGCTAATTTGATCACCATAATTCTTCATTAAGAAAAGTCCTACCCAGGACTCCCATCGTAGGGATAAGGACATCAACTCATCCACAAAACCTTTGACCCAAAATTTGTCCTGCCTACAAGCAGTAGGGACAAAGATGGAGCAGAGACCGAAGAAATGGCCAACCAATCACTGGGACAACTTGAGATCCATCCCAAGGGCAAAAACTAATCCTGGACACTGTTAATGATACTCTTTCATGCTTGCAGACAGGATCCTAGCATAACTGTCTTCTGATAGGCTCTACCCAGTAGCTGACTGAAACAGATGCAGAGACCCAAAGCCAAACATTAGGTGGAGCTCAGGGAGTCTTATGGAAAAGTTACGGGAAGTATTGAGGAACATGAAAGGCATATGGACTCCATAGGAAGACAAACAGAGTCAACCAACCTGGACTCTTAGGGAATTTGGAGACTGGACTAACAACAAAAGTGCATACAAAACTTGACCTGCCTCACATACGTAACATATGTGCAGCTTTGTCTTCATGAAGGTCCCCTAACAACTGGAGCAAGGGTTGTCTCTGACTTTTTTTTTTGCCTGTGGATCCTGTTCCCCTAACTGGACCAACTTATCTGGCCCCAGTGGGAGAGGATGTGCCTAGTCCTGCAGTGATGTGCCAGGATTGGTACCCAGAGTGGGGGTTCTCCCTTCTCAGAGGAAAAGGGTAGGGGGATTAGGAGGAGGCACTGTGTGAGAACTGGGAGGGAGAGAAGGGGATGTGATGGGTTTGGGATATAAAGTGAAAAAAAAGTTCTATCTGTATGTGAGGCCTATAAATCACAACAATGACCAGCATGCAATATATTTCTAAGATGCAATAGTGGCACTTATATCCTAGTCATTACCAAATCTTTTTAATTGGATTCAAAGCCTCATTAACAGGAAGAACATCATGGCTGGTACTTTAATCCAAGCCAACTACATATAGCTATTGAGATCCTGGATCTTAGAGAAGACATTACTACCTCTACTTTCCTAAACCCATATAACTCATAACTGCATTCTACATACTTATCCTTATACCCACAGTTTAGTCTATATCTCATTCCTCATCTGAAAGCTTCTTCTGGCAGTAGCAGAAAACAACTGTCATGGAAATCTACAACTAGCCAAAAATTCAGAGATCTGACTGTGGGTTCCATGCCTTAATTGATATATTTACAACACAATTCTTTTGCCCAAGCTCAGGGAATATTAATAAGCGGCAGAAAGACTCTGAGAGTGAGAGGACCAGAAAATTTGCTGTGCAACTGTACTTTCTATCTATGGTAGCAAGGTTACATCCATGAATTATCAACAACATGGTTGTTAAACTGGACCTGGATAATTCCAGTACCAGTTGACATCCTAATGCAGAAGTGAGAAATGGCATGGGGCCCCACCCTCGAGGAAGAACTACAGGAAATTACCTACTGAGAGATGGAGAATGAGTGTTCTACAGAGATGAGTATCCTGACTGGCTATCTAACATCAAGTAGTCAGACCTAGAGAAT
>NW_021604594.1:1913557-1913928 GCF_004785775.1 Grammomys surdaster
ATATATTTGTGTGTTTATTTGTGCATGTGTAACTACAGTGGGTAAAGAAGAATTTGGGATAAATGAAGAGGGGTAAATGGGTGTGGTTGGATGAGAAGAGGAAAGGATAATTATACAGTCATATTTTAATGTTATATACATAGTCTCTTTCCTAATGATTCTAGATTATGACACATCAACATTTAAACCTCGTTATTATTTTCATATCTTTCTTTCTCTGTCTCTCTGTTTCTGTCTCCCTCTCTCTCTCTCTCTCTCTCTCTCTCTCTCTCTCTCTCTCTCTCTCCCCCCCTCTCTCTCTCATACACATACATACACACAGACACACAGACACACACACACACACACACACACACACACACACACACACA
>NW_021604594.1:1914028-2028351 GCF_004785775.1 Grammomys surdaster
AAGAGACTGAATAATAGAAAAACTACATAAATGTCTCAGAAAGACAGTAACACATATTTTATCATATGCAGATCCTAGCTTATTTATGTATATTTCTGTTTCTGTGTATGATTAAGAGTATGGGCGATAAAAAGTAAAAGAAGATTTTATAAAACAGGGATGAGGAAAATGGAGCACGTGGCATGAAAATGGGAAGGAGACATTGTGGGTTAAAGGACATAACTGGGGTCAAGGAGCAACGGGCTAAGCATTGGAAGAGAAGCAGGTAGGGGATATCAATCCAAACCATGTTGTGTATGAGACTGCCATGGGAAACTTGTTAATTTGTTTGTTAAAAATTTAAAATTAAAAGTAAAATAAAGTTCAAAATCCTATAGAATCCACTTAGGTGGCCATTAATCAATGGATAATTAAGAAAATATGGTACATATTTACCTAACTGAGTTTAATTCAGATTGTAAAAAAAGAACAAATTTATGTTGTTTAGGAAAATGACCAGACTCACAAGGACACATAATTGCACAAATGAATTTGTCATGGAGGCAAAAATAAACTGAAAACAACATTTTGGCCATAACTTGGTGACATTATGCTTGTGGACACCTGTGTCCCACATTTTCATTCAAATCTGGGGTAACGTCTCTGACAATGAAGCTTGACAATGTAACCTCTCCGGGAGGGGCCAGCATGTTTTCTGAACAGCAGCTGCATGGACATTTTCATCGAGGCAAACGAGTAAGACGAGAGTTGCAGATTAGAAGCTGAATAGCACAAGGATGATAGCATTTTTTCTTTCAGGACTGAATGGAGATTGGGAGGAATCAATGCAGGAATCATGCTGATTTCTGAAAACACATCTTCTAGCATCATAAGTAGCTTGCAGGTATCACAAAGTACCATGGATACACAGATCCAATATCACTACAACAAAGACAAATTCCCAAATCATTATCCCTTCTATAATGCTTTATAATTGACCTAATGAAACATATTCTTCTTCCAAGGTCTTCCATAATGCTCCAACTGAGGATGGTTACACACAACACCACCGATCCATCTCACAAACTCAAAGGTGGCATTTAAGTCCACCTTGCACTGAAGGAATAGCCCAATCCCAGGACCTCAATTAAGACATCTGGTTTCTCAGGTCACTTGTGGTAGACTCATGGATTCAGAACAGGAAGGAAAGGTGGCTTGTGCACAAAGAAGGTTTGAGGCTGCTGGTTTGGAGCTAGGCTTGTAGACAGGCAATAGTTGTTTGTAGTACTTTGTCTAGGCATAAGACCCCTTGAAAATTTCCACCTTTTGTGATAAAATGTCCACTGATATCACCACTGTTCCCTCCTCTCTTCTATTTTGCTCCCTAAGCCATATATATAGGAACTGTAATGTAGATGTATCCCTTAAGGCTGAGATACCCATAGTCTGTTGACCTCTGTATTGTGTTCTGTCGAGGTTTTCTGTGATGGCTTCTACTTGCTGTGAGGAGAGGTTTTTGTTGTTGTTGTTTTTTTGTTTTTTTTGTTTTTTTGGCAGGGGGTGGTAGTTATATTTTTCTAAGAAAGATGCATACATATACATCACATATAACATATAATGGATATGTAACAATAATAACCAAAGAAAAGAGGATATCAAATTGAGAGAGGGGAGCATGGGAAGGATTCAAGGAAGGATTTCTGGAAGGGATTGAGAAAAGAAAAGGCAGAAGAAAGTGAAACATTTTATTTGAATTAAGATGTATTTTTTTAAAAAGTGAAGACTTCCTGCCTAAAGTTCCCAGGGCAGCAGCACACAGTCCTTCATCTTTTGAGATCAACTACTTTGTTGGAAGATCAACTACCTCATTGGCACGGTTTTCTCTCTAACTCTTCTGTCTTGGCTTGTCCTGTGTTCTCTTGCCCACACAGTATCCTCTTACTAGCACCTATGGATGTACAATCTGATGCATCTGGCTTGTCTTCTATGTCTATTTGCCAAGTCAAATGTTTGTGTACCTCATGGCATGAATGTGTGTTTCTTCCACAATCTAGATCATTTTCCTCTGTCTGCATGTTGTTTGTGTCTTCCATTGCTCCAAGGATACTACCTAGTCTGGTAAGACATGGTGTATGAAGAATAAATGCTATTATTTTCTCTAGGTACTATCTTCACACTGTTGTAGTTAGATTATCATTTAGAATATATTGCATTCTTATTTATACTTACCCAAACCATGGTAGTAAATTATATATGTAGAATTAATTTTCAATTACCCCTACATGGAATGAACAGGTGGTGTTTGGAGCATCTCCCCCTCTCTCAGTTGATATATTTTGAAATGCAACAATCTTGCTTAGTTTACCTCACTCAGTGCATAAAGATGCTCATATACTTCAAAAGAATATTTGAAACAAAGATTAATTTGTGATCTTCAGAGCTAAGCATGATTGGTGTTTACATGAGCATCTCATCCTTTCTCTATAGGAACATGAAAATTAGAGTCAGCCATTGCATTTACAACACACTCTTTCTTCAGTGTTTGCATTGTCATTTGTGTGTGTCTTGTTTGTAGAGAAAATTGTATCTCCAACCTTCACAAGAACGTGCTGATATCCTGCACTCATTCTCTTAGAGCTCCTCAGGTATGGCATGTCAATCAGAGTCCTTAACATGTCTTGGCCAGTTGGTTTATAACTTATATATAAACTTACAGATCAAACAATCAGGTACAATGTCACTCTCTTGTGCTAAGGTGTGTGTGTGTGTGTGTGTGTGTCTCCAGAAGAAGGTAGCATTTCTGTATTTCTTTGTAGTCTGGACAGTATGATTTCAGCATTTTTGCTTTCTCTTTGTTTGTGATGTGATAATAATCTGGACAGGCTACAGAATTGAAGTAGTTAAGGACACTATTATATCATAAACAATAACAACAAGCATGGAAAACAACAATTTCTGCTCCAATAGGATAAGGATTTCTATTTTCGAGTAGATGTCAGCTATATTCTATGTGATCTGTCTTCAAAATAGATTTCGCCAAAGTTAGGAATAAAATTCCATAATCAAAATGATGCAAATTTAAAAGACAGGAGAGAGTTTAGATTTCAAAATATGATCCCATATCAAGAATTTATAATAAAGGATGGCATCAATCCTTAGCATTTATAAAAAATGAACAACTCATCATTGTCATATAGTTAACATGATTTATTTCTTTTTAAATTTAATTTATTCTTTTATATATTATATCCCTACTGCAGTTTTTTCTTCCTCTTCTCCATCTTCTCCCTCCTCAACTACTCCTTCTCCTTTTCTCTTCAGAAAGAGGCAGAACTCTCAGGGATATAAACCAAACATGGGATATTAAGATAAAATAAGATTAGAGACCTCCACCTTAAGTTAAGGTTGGATAACGTAACCCAGTGTGAGGAAAAGTGTCCCAGGATCAGGCAAAATTGTCAGAATCAGCCCCTGCTCCCTCTCTTAGGAGTTCTATATAACACAAACCTATACAACTATAATGAATGTGTAGAGGGCCTAAGTTAGATTCATGTAGGCTCCCTGATTGTTGATTCATTATATTTGTTGATTCTGTGGATTTTTTGTGGTGTCCTTTACTCCTCTTACCCCTACAATCTTTGCTCTCCTGCTTCAGCAGTTTTCCCCAATTTCTGTCTATAATGTTTGGCTGTGGGTCTTTGTATCTGTTTCCGTTAACTGTTTGATAAAGCCCCTCTGATGACTTTTGGGTTAAGCACCAATCTATGAGTATAGTAGAATACCATTAGGCATCATTTCACTAACATTGTTTTTTTTTTTTTTTTTTTTTTTTTGCCAGTCATGCTTGTTTCTATCCTAGGTCTCTGGGCCATCTGGTCTCTGGTTTTGGTCCTCCAGGCAGTGTCAGCAGTGAGATTCCCCTTTTGGCATAGGTTTCAATTTGGACCAGTCATTGGCCAAATCATCTCATAATTTCTGTGCCGTCTTTACCTTAGCATGTCATGCTGGCAGGATAAACTGTAGGTTGGAAGTTTTGTGCTTAGTCTGGTGTCTCAATTCCTCTACAGGAAGTCTTGCCTTGCTATAGGAGATGGCTGATTTAGGATTTATCTTTCCTCATTACTTGGAGTCTTAGCTATGGTCACCCTAAAAGACTCTTGGAAGTTTCCACTACACTAGGTTTCTATTTTTCTCTCGAATTGTCCAATTCCAATCATTTCTCCCTGTACTCTCTCCTTGGCATGTAGAAGAATGGAAATAGATCTCTATCTATTACCCTGTATAAAAGTCATGTCCAAGTGGATCAAAGGCCCAAATGTAAAACAATATATACTGAACCTGATAGAGGAAAAAATGGGAAATAGCCTCGAATGAGTTGGCTCAGGAGATCATTTACTGAACAGAACACCAATAGCTCAAGTACTAAGATCAACAATTAATAAATGAGACCTTGAAACTTAAATACTTCAATAAGGCAAACATCAATAGGAAAAATTGGCAGCCTACAGAATTGTCAAAGACTTTCATCAATTTTACATCAGACAAAGGGCCAATTTCCAAAATATATGAAGAATTAAAGAAAGTAGACATCAATGAGTCAAATAATTCAATTAAAAAATGGGGTTCCTCGGAAAATTGGAAATCTGAAGATCAAGATATACCAGTCTTGGTCATATACCGAAAATATGCCCATCATGTCATAGGGGCACATGTTCTACTATGTTCATAGTGGCCTTATTTGTGATAGCCAGAAGCTGGAAACAACCCAGATGTCCCACAATGGAAGAATGGATACAGAAAATGTGGTTTATTTACATAATGGAATACTACTCAGCTATTAAGAACAAAGACATCATGAGTTTTGCAGGGAAATGGATGGAACTAGAAAATATCATCTTGAGTGAGGTAACTCAGACCCAAATGGACATGCATGGTATGTACTCACTAATAAGTGGATATTAGCTAAAAAGGTACAGAATACCTAGGATACAATCTACAGACCTCAAGAAGGCTAACAAGCTGAAGAGCCCAAGTGAAGATGCTTCAATCCCACTTGGGAGGGAGAAGAAAACACTTATAGGAAACAGAGGGAGGGAGGCATCTGGATGGGAGAGGGGAGGGGAAAAGGGGAACATGATCAGGTATTGGAATAGAGGGAGACAGGAGAGAAGCCCTGAGGGCCAGCAGAGTGAATGGAAATATGCAACTTTGGGAGTGGGACATGGGAAGGCCTCTAGAAAGTATCAGAGACCCAGAAAGTGAGAGACTCTCAGGACTCAAAGGGAAGGACCTTAGATGAAATGCTCACCAATGGGGAGAGGGAACTTGTAGAGTCTACCTCTAGTAGAAAAACAGGACATCAAGTGGAAGAATGGAGTTGTCATCCCATCTTCAAAAACTGTGACCCAGAATTGGTCCTGTCTGAAAAACTGCAGGGACAAAAATGGAGGAGAGACTGAGGGAAAGGAGGTCCAACTTTGGACCCATCTCAAGGGGAGGCTCCAAGGCTGGACACTATTGCTGATGCTATGGTGTGATTATAGACAGAAACCTAGCATGGCTGTCCTCTGAAGTCCAACAAGCAGCTGTCTGAGACAGAAGTAGATGCTTACACCCAACCAATGGACTGAAGTTGCCCCACCCCCCTGTGAATAAATTAGGGAAGGCTGGAAGAAGCTGAGGAGGAGAGCAACCCTGAAGGTAGACCAATAGTCTCAACTAACCAGGACTCCTGAGATCTCTCAGACACTGAGCCACCAACTAGGCAGCATACACTAGCTGGTCAAAGACCCCTGATACATATACATCAGAGGACTGCCTGGTCTGACCTCAATGAGGGAATATACACCTAACCTTTGAGAGACTTGAGGACCCAGGAATTGGGGAGGCCTGGCTGGGGGTTGGAGGTAGAGGTAGAGTAGGGGCAAGGAACATCCTCCTGGAGACAGGTGGGATGAGGAATTGGATGATGGGAGGGTGGACCAGGTATCAGGTAATGACTGGACTATAAAAAATAAAAGTAATAAAACAATGGGGTAAAGATCTAAACAGAAAATTCTCAACAGACGAATATCAAATGGCCAACAAGCACTTGAAGAAATGTTCAATATCCTTAGCAAATTGAAATGGCTCTGAGATTCCATCTTATATTCCATCCTGTCAGAATGGCTACAATGAAAAACACAAGTGACAGCTATTATTGACAAGGATATGGAGCAAGGAGAGGTCTCCTCCATTGCCAGTGGGAGTGCAAACTTGTACAACCACTTTGGAAATCAGTATGGTAGTTTCTGAGAAATTTGGGAATTGGTATACCTCAGGACACAGCAATATACCAGTGTAGACTCAGGAGATGCTCCATCCTATCAGAAGGACAGGTGATCCCCTATGTTCATAGCAGCTTCATTTGAAATAGGCAGACATTAGAAATAGCCTAGATGCCCCTCAACCAAAGAATGGTAAAGAAAATGTGGTAAATTTACACAAAGGGGTATCTTAGCAGTTAAAAACAATGACATCTTGAAATGTGCAGACAAATGGATGAAACAAGAGAAAGAAAACCATCCTGAGTGAGGTAATCAAGACCCAGAAAGACAAACATAGTATGTACTCACGTATAAGTGGATATTAAGTACAAAATAAAGACTAAAAATAAAGATTGTAGTCATGCTACAATCCACAGACCCTGAGGGGCTAAGTAACAAGGAATGATCAATGCAGGGGAGGGTGTATGGATCTCCCTGGGAAGGGGAATAGAATATATATTGTGGATGTATTGGAGGCCCCTGAGGGATGGAAACTGGAAGGATCAGAATCAGGAGAGGATGGAGGGAGAGACTACTGGGAGAAACACATGATTTCTTAAAGGATATGCTTAGTGTTTTGATTTGTTCCTATCAGTGTCTGGTACTGAATTTTAGGCCTCACACAAGCTAGGAAAGTGCTCTTTTCAGCTTCTTCTGCAACTTAATAGTGTTAGTTTTCTAACCTACACTGAAGTGCTCTAAGCCTAAAACTACAAATATAATCATATATGTCATATTACTATATTAATAAAATAACTGCAAGTGAAAATTATTTTGTAGATTACAATTCTTAATGCTTAACATTATTATCTTATTTATTACATGGGGATAAAATTAAAAACAGCATCTAAGTTTCAATAAAATACAACTATATTTAAAGTGCATTCATATGCTGACATTTATCATGAAAGTCTGATATGTTTGCAAGTTCCAGAAGATTTTGAAAGAGCTGAATGTTCTAGTTAATCACTTTGGTAAGCTGTTCAAATTTGCTCTGTTCTTGACTGGTGTTACATAAGGTTCTCATGGAATGAAAGATCATACATAAAGAAATCTAGGATTTCCTCAGATTAATTCACGTGTCCACCTCCATTCTTACCTTTAATGTTAACAGCTAACAGAAGAGGAAATTAACTCATATAAACCAGTCATCAGCTGTCCTTGAAAAGGTCAATATAATCAACTCACACAAGAAAATTAAAAGCAATCTCTGAGTACTTTGGTTTAAACCAAATTTACCCGGAAAAAAATTCTCTAATGTGGACATCCATGAAACTGAAGAACACCTAGTATCAAATATTTAAGGTTTACTTTTACAATATGATCTATTAAACAATATCAGAGAATTTTTAGAATGATTTAAAAAATCAAATTATACCAGCAATTACTATCGTTCTTCTGTTCTATTGTTTTTAGATTTTCATACTTAGTTTTCAAACAGTCATTTCATTGATACCCTTTAAGTAGAGTTTTTTGTTTTTCGACAGGCTCACAATTTTGATCATTAAAGACTGCATGATAATTATAAGGCAATCGTTTAATAATTAATATTACAACTGTCTTACTAATACAATTCATTTGAATCCCATAAATGGTTGACATAAGTATAAACAATATAATTTTAGCAAATCTTCAAGCAGTTGCTTTCAAGTCTAGTTTTGCTTTGTACTTGGACACTCCCTCATCTTACAGATCTCTGTACTACATCTTGTGAATTACTCTACAAATGGAATTCCAAGTCTCTGATAGAACTGGAGACCTAAAAATGCCCACATGTCAGCTTTGATAATCTTGTTAAGTTGCTACTTTATGGACTTGTCCAGGCCAGAGTGCTAGAGACACATGGTCTTCCAACAGGCACTGGAAATTTCCAGGCACTGTGGGTGAAAGTATTTCAGATTCCAATGCTCACATAAGTCATCAAAGCAGCATAGCCACTGCAGTGACCCCAGCACAGATTACAGAGGAATCGGTGAAACATCAAATTGCTGGCCCACAGTTACAGACTTACAAATGTCTGCGGACATCATTTTATTTGGGGGTTGAGAATGGTAAGTGATGAAATCAATTGCCTGACCTCCTCTTGCACACCAAAGTTAGAGCAAGGCTGGAATCCCAGGAGAATTATTTCATGTACTGCACATGGCATGTTATCAAACATCAAGTTTTCTAAAGACAGAGAATCCTAGATACTTACAGAAGCTTGTGAAGACACTCAGAAGTCAGGAGGTAAAAAATTTTTGCAGGGAGAAATTCGAGCTGTTTCTTGATGTAAGATGTAATGTAAAATGGCGGACTGTTCCAGCTTTATGCTATAGATCTTGAAGTATTAAATGACTGTGGCCTGTTGCTTTTTATAGCAATAAGATTTAAGGATCAAAATCTAGAAACATTTACTTTTTTGATAGGAAATACATAATGCCCATTCATTTTTTTATTTTGAATTAATATTTCCAACATACTCAGTGGAAAAGAGCATCCATAAAGCTATCATGTAAGCACTTTGTTATTTTCATAACAGTTACCTTTGTGTTTTCAAATAATGGATTATGATATCCATAATAATCCTTTCTAGTGCTCCTTCTGCTTTTTATTGGTCACATGAATTACAAGCAAAGGTGAAACTCAAGATAAATTAGCACGTGTTCGGTAGGGGTGAGTAGAGGTTGTCTGCTTGCATCATGATGAGGGTGGAGCTCCTGAAAGTGTCCAGAGGGTCATGAGCAAGGCATAGAGCCACTGTCGTTAATTACAACTGGTATGGGCTGGTTTGAAGGTGACCATGACCTTCCTTGTGCACTGTTTGAAGATTAGCCTTAATTTTAAAAATTCTTTCTCAGTCACTTGTTGCTCCTTTTGTTCGCTGAATAGTATCTTCTGTATACTTCAACAATTTGGAGAATATAAACTTTTGTTTCATGACATAGAAGGGATTCTTTTTCCTTATGATCAGTGCTTTTGTTATCTTAATTAAGAAGTCTTTTGCAAACCAAGAATTTCCATTCAAAATAGACTGTAATGCTTTCATTTATTTATTTTTAATTCTAAAGGCTAATTCTTTTCAAAAATTTTGTTATCCTTTTCCCCTTTCTTGGACAAGGTTTCATGTTTCAAACTTGTCTCAAATAGCCTCTCCCGGCAAAGACTCCACTGTTGGCTGAACCACATAGCCCCTAAGGCTTAACATTTCTTCTATTATAAAAGCTTTGCCTATCTGTCTGTCTGTCTGTCTGTCTGTCTGTCTGTCTGTCTGTCTGTCAGTCTGTCTGTCTGTCTGTCTGTCTGTCTCTATGCATGCGTGCATGTGTGCCTGCATGAATGAATGTTAGTGGGCCACAGTGCACTTGTGGAAGTCAGAGAACAACAGGGGGGTTTCTTTATTATTTTATTTTTTTTACACTCCAAGTTTTATTCCCCCTGCCCCCCTTCGCCCCCTGACTGCTTCATATTCCATACCTCCAACCCCTGCCCCCATCTCTACAAGGATTTTCCCATCCCCATTCCCCCACCCTACCTGATTTCTAAACTCCCTGGGGCCTCCAGTCTATTGAGGGTTAGGTACATCTTCTCTGATTGAACGCAGACCCTGCAGTCCTCTGCTATATAAGTGTTGGGGGCCTCATATCAGCTGGTTATGCTGCCTGGCTGGTGGTCCAGTGTTTGAGAGATCTCAGGGGTCCAGATTAATTGAGACTGCTGGTCCTCCTACAGGGTTGCCCTCCTCCTCAGCTTCTTTCAGCCTTTCCCTAATTCAACACAGGGGTCAGCAGCATCTGTCCATTGGCTGGGTATAAATATCTGCATCTGACTCTTTCAGCTGCTTGTTGGGTCTTTCAGAGGGCAGTCATGATAGGTTCCTTTTTGTGAGCGCTCCATAGCCTTAGTAATAGTGTCAGGCCTTGAGGCTTCTCTTTGAGCTAGATCCCACTTTGGGCCTATCCTGGATCTTCTCTTCCTCAGGCTCCTCTCCATTTCCATTCCTGAAGTTCTTTCAAACAGGAAGAATTATGGGTCAGAGTTCTATCTGTGGATGGCAACTCCCTCCCTCATTTGATGCCCTGTCTTCGTGCTGGAGGTGGGCTCTATAAATTCCCTCTCCCTACTGTTGGGCAATTCATCTAACGTCCCTCCCTCTCTTTGAGTCCTCCCAGGTCTCTGGTGCATTCTGGAGGGTCCTCCCAACCTCCTACCTCCCTAGGTTGCCTGTTTCCATTCTTTCTGCTGGCCCTCAGGGCTTCAGTCCTTTTCCCTCTCCCAATACCAGAACAGGTTCTCCTCTCCTCCCGACTCCATCCACTTTCCCTCCCAGGTCCCTCTCTCCCTCCCAACTTGTGATTGCTTTCTTCTCCCTCCCCAGTGGGACTGAGATGTTCTCACTCGGGCCCTTCAGCTTGTTGACCTTTTTGAGTTCTGTGAACTGTATCTTGGGTATTCTCTACTTTTT
Source organism: Grammomys surdaster (assembly GCF_004785775.1). Taxonomy (NCBI): domain Eukaryota; kingdom Metazoa; phylum Chordata; class Mammalia; order Rodentia; family Muridae; genus Grammomys; species Grammomys surdaster. The sequence goes on from NW_021604594.1 coordinate 1,924,757, forward strand.
TTTTTGGCTAATATCCACTTACTAGTGAGTACATACCATGCATGTCCTTTTGGGTCTGAGTTACCTCACTCAAGATGATATTTTCTAGTTCTATCCATTTGCCTGCAAACCTCAAGATGTCCTTGTTCTTAATAGCTGAGTGTGGGAAGTGGGTGTGGTAGCTATTCCAAAATGGCGCCTGGGACGGTTGCCAAGTCTTATGACCAGCACCTGACTTCCTTACACACCCCTGAAGAGCCATGTCCGCAGGCTATACTGCGCAGACTCGCTGCTATGCATTATCAGGCCATCTAACGAGCAACACCTTGGACTAATTGAGAGCACCTGCGTGGCAGGATCTGAGTGGTGCAGGCACAGAGATTTAAGGGCAGACAGGGAGAGGCCTCGGGGGCTTGTTGGACATTGTTAAGGTTCCTGAATAAACTGCTGTGAGAAGAACTCCGCGTGGTGTTGCTCCTTTCTGTGGGTCGGATCGAGAAGCGACAGCTGAGTAGTATTCCATTGTGCAAATGAACCACATTTTCTGCATCCATTCTTCTGTCTGTCTGTCTGTCTGTCTGTCTGTCTGTCTTTCTGTCTGTGTGCGTGCATGTGTGTGCACGTGTGTGCATGTGTGTCTGCATGAATGAATATTAGTAGGCCACAGTGCACTTGTGGAAGTCACTTGTGGAGATTTTCTTGTTGTCAGGCTTGTTGGAAAAAGTACTTCTACTCAACGAGTCAGCTCACTGACCTCGTAAAGTTTTTTATGTTTTAAATGTATTATTGGTCTTTGATATCTATGCCACTAGGTAGGGATTTCATTAATCTCTTTACATACACATATGGTGACCCTGCCATCTATTAGTGGTATATTGTCTCATGGTGACTTCCTGTAGCAAAGTTTTTCCATTAACAAAATGGGTCATTTTACATTTTAAGTCATTGTGGAAACCAAATGAAAGGAGTAAACTGTTCATAATAGTGCCTGACACAGTGGTCTTTCTGTAACTACTTATTAGTTACTTTCTGTAACTAATGGGCTAGTAACTGAGCCAGTTGCATAGTTACATCTGTTGACCAGACCACGATTCACCTGCTCAGATAATTTTATCTCATGAACGGTAGGTGCATAAGATACATAGGCTCATTTCCTAGCTCTGTTTTGCTTCTCCATACATTTTTTTTCTTTTGGCACCAACACTCACATTTTGATTCCTGATCTTTGTACAGTAATCCTAAAATATTTTTTCAAGATTGTTGTGACCTATTCCTTGCATGTATGTTTCAAGTCAAAGTTATCCTTCCAAAATTGTTGAGATTTTGATCAGAGGCTCATTGTGTTTATAATTTACTTTTGATAAACTCCTCTTTTATGACATCTATTCCGTTAATTAGTAAAAATGTCGATTTAGAGTCTTTTCTATTTCAAAACCTTTTGGAAAAGATACATACACCAGAAGATTGATTTTCAAAACTATAGTGTAGGCCTCACATTACAAAAAATTAAGATTTAAAAGATATATAATCAATGGGAATTATTAGCCTTCTTCTCCTAGGTTCTAATTCATCCATAATTTTCCCTAAGCCTTGAGATAAAATTACAAGCTTTTTGCTATAACATGTTTTGTTATATATGCATGTGTGTGTGTGTGTTGGGGATTAGTAGTAGTGTGTAGGAAGTATGTATGATTTTATTGTCACTGAGGATATATTGTCACTGAGGGTGGTGGTAGGATAATACTTTCTAGGTCTCCATAATATATGTAACTAGGAAGCTAGAGCTGAGAAGTAATTAAAACTTAACTACTTTAAGCTATTTTTATGGGGGAGATATTTAATAAATCATATTTTAGGCTAGCTGATATTAGTGTATAGAAATATAGTATATTTCTCCATAGGCTTAGAATTAAAATACAGCTTTTTCTGACATCTGCATTATGGTAGTGTTTGTAGTGAATTAAAGAATTAGCACCATTCATCAAGAATCTTCCATGCAAGTTCCTAGAAGGACTGTGAGACCCAAAGGGGACAGGGACTCCACAAAAAGACCAATACCATCAACTAATCTGGTGCCTTGGGGGCTCCCACTGACAAAAGAGCATACCTAGGTCCCCTGGATATTTGTAAGAGATGTGCAGCTTGGTCTTCATTTGAGTCCCCCCAACGACTGGAACAGGGGCTGTCCCTGAATCTGTTGCCTGCCTGTGGATCTCATTTCTCTAACTGGGTTGTCTTGTCTGGCCTTGGTGGGAGAGGATGCACCTAGTCCTGCAGTGACTTGAGATGACAGGGGATTGAAGGAGGGTAGAGAGGGAAGGTGGGGACTAGGGGGTGATACAGGGTCATGCCCTTTTCAGTGGAGAAGGGGAGGGAAGAATTGGGGGAGGATTCATGTCAGGGGGTCCTGGGAGGAGAGGGAGGCTAATATTGTGATGTAAAGTGAATAAATAAGTAAAAATTTTAACAGAGGAACCCTGTATAATCAAAATATACATCTTAAACACATATGGAAATATAAAGAAAGTCCTTATTAGTACTAGTAAAAAATAAAGAACAAAAATATCTTCCATACAAAATCTGACACTTGTTTCATTTTTGTATCATAAATCTAGTTTTGATACTCTGTAACAGAACTTTGAAAGGACTAATATTTTCAGATTTTTTATTGTTTATTTAGAAATTTTTACTACTTTTATTAATTTTGATATTGTCTTTATTCATTCTCATCCTTGATACAGATATGCTAACAAGACATTGGCAAAATACTAAATGCTTAATTATTTTGTTGTTGACCTGAGTAAGGGGTTTGGGTCCTCTTGATTTGTAGAAAGACAACAACACAAAAAGTAAATAAAATGAATAGACAGACAAAAGACCCCTAGTCAACAAAGAAGAATATATGTTAATGAGTAATCTTTTAGTCTAGCCTAAGAATTGCATAACTACTGTAGTTAGATGCGTGGGTGATATTGATTGATCTTATGGCATTCACATAAGAAAAATTACAATCTCCAAAATACACTGAATTAATTGAAGTCCTACTTTGCCTTGTTATTGAACTATTGGCTACTTATTTCTTGGAGAAGAGAAAATGTTGAGTGCAGTTTTGTGTGTACTGTTGAGTCAACCCAACTCCAACAGAGAATTCCAAACTCATGTTCACACTGATGGCTCTCATTAAACTCACTGTCACAAAATAACACAAGTAACCACGGATGCAAAGATGAGGCTTTTAAAGAAGACAGGAAGTGCACAGGGATAGTAAGGAGATGGGTGAGGGTGGAGGTACAAGTGCTATGAACATACGTAAACTCGTCAAAAACATTTAATTAATTTTGTATATGGGGGGATAGCGCTTGTTTCTCATGCTAACTCTGTCTGCCTGAATAGAGTTCTTGATTGTAATGCCGTAGTATCTGTTTACTCTGGGAGTTTCTTCAGCTCAGTTCACAGGGCCTTGAGGATGATAACTGATAGATATATCAGACTGAGTCTTTAGTATTCATTCTCCCCCCTTTTTTATTGGGTATTTTCTTTATTTATATTTCAAATGTTATCTCCTTTCTCCCCCAACCCCACGAAACCCTGTATCCCATCCCCTGCCCCCAGCTTCTTTGAGGGTGTTATCCATCCACCTACTCACCCACCCACTACTGCCTCCCTGCCCTAGCATTCCCCTACACTGGGGCATGGAGCCTTCACAGGACCAAGGGCCACTCCCCCCACTGATGCCAGACAAGGCTATAGTCTGCTACATATGCAGCTAGAGCCATGGGTCCCTCCATGTGTACTCTTAAGTACTGTGTTAAGACAACCTATTTATATCATTCCTTCCTTGTCTATTTTTCCTATTATCCTTTTCTGAGAAATTCGGTGTTAGGATTAAAAAAAAAAAGGTAGCAGAGAATAAAAATAACCACAAAGCAGGCAGATGACAAAGTTGCTTGAAAGAAATAAAAGAGATGGCCATTTTGTGACTTAAAGAATTTTTCATTTATCTGTCCAGAAAAACCTAGAGAACCAAAGATATATAGATTCCGAATATTAAATCTTTGCTAAGAACTTTACTTAAAGTCTGAGGAATATGAATGATTCATAGTCTATTTTGACATAAATTAGTGCATATTCTTCCAGATTATTGCTGTAAATTCATTGTCAGTCTTGGTATTGAGGTGGTTCTGTGAGTTATTTTTGTTATTCTTTGTTTTCTTTCAAAACTGTTGCATTTTATGTTGGGCACTCAAAGATTCTGCATCATGCATTGCTTTCAGAGAGTTCATATTTTAAAAATGAAACTAGGTCCATTACTATCCAAAGTATGTTTTTTTTAAACATTCTTTTTTTTATACCTCTTCAGCTTTATATTTCTTTCTTATGTTTCCCCAAGGGCCTAATTATGAATTCTTCTTAGACCTCTTCTGAGTGCTATTAAGGTTTAAATTCCTGGGAGTTCTTTGTTAATATTTCCCCAAGCGTGCTGGAAAGAAGCTGTTTATTTTCTCTCTGTGTTCTACTTTACTTAAGTGGAATGAAGCATGTTTGTGTTGTGTTTTCTTTTTCTCTAATGAAGAGTATAATAAAACTGCTTATTTGGATGATTAAAACACGTGTGTGTATTTGTATATATGCTGTGTAACATTTGTGTGCTTGTGTGTTTGTGTGATGGTTGTGTGTGTATGTGTGTGTGTGTGTGTGTGAGATTTATGTGTATGTTTGTGTGATCTCTCTGTGTGTATATGTGTGATGTTTTTGTGTTAGTGTGTGCTACGGCATTCGTGTGGAGACCACAGGATAACTTTGAGACACCATTCTTTCTTTTCTTCAAACTTTACGTGTGTTCAGGGGACTGTTTAAGGTCATTGGGCTCGTGTAGAAAGGGCCTTAGCCTGATGCTCCACCGCATCAACCCTTAATCAAATTTTCATGATTTATATTTAACGTGTATTCTTTATGTTTCCTGATTCTGTCCGTGTAAAATCTGTAAGGACAGATCTAGAGATGTATTTTTAATAGACACCTATCAGTTAGTAGCTAAGGTATGTGTTGCAAAGATAAAGCCTTCCAATAACAGAAATGCTGCTTCTCCTTCTATTTCTGTGGTGTCAGCATCATTGTGCTCTAGCAAAACAAAAGGACCCAAACACCAAGAAGTCCCACTGCGGTTTGGTATTTGATGAGCAAGAAGAGTTTTGGAGATGGAACCATTTTGAAACACCAGAATTCTATATAGCGTTGGTGTGCTGCTGTTTTTCTTGTGGGAATGTGCACAGGAAGAGAAAGAAATAATTCTCTACAATAGACCAGTTCTGCTGAGCTCAGGCTTCATGCTGAGGGAACGCTAAGAATAGCAACAAGAAGTCAGGGAGAGCTTCCTCTGTCCCACACAGCTCTTCCCACAGAGAGTCCCTTTTGTCTGACCTCTATCCACAAAGGCCCCCACTCTAGCTGCTACACAGTGCATAGCTTGCTCAGAAGAGTAGTAACTGTATTATCCTATTATCATTTTCATTTATTTGACCTGCTTGTCAGACTGCTGTGGGCAGCATAAGAAATTTATTGTGCACACCAACCTCTCATCATAGGCACAGGGTGAGGGGCCTCGTTCTGAGGAAATCATGGCTAATATGGCTGATCTTCGAGATAACAGACCAAGATCTCCCCTTGCTGCTGAACTTCTGCAGTGCACAGAGCCAACTGAAGAAATAATGGAACCTCCTATTTTAAAATTTAATACCTTTTACTGCCCGCTGTCTAAGGCAAGCCCTCTATGAATTTGCTGACATTTTAAATTCTACTGCGAAAACTGCCTCTCTATTTCAAATATCCACTCAACTCAGAATTGTATATAAAGTTATACCTTCCACACACTATCAATATGAAAGTTCTTCTTTGTTTCCCCGGGCATTCTAAGTCACTTCTGTAACCAGCTCCCTTAAGAGAAAACCACTAAATCTTGCTGCTTACACAGCAGCTCCAAATCTTACTACAGTGCCTGTCAAAGAAAGAAATATTTTCAGAGTAAGCTCCTGCAAGGTTCACAGGCTCAGTAGATTGTGCTTGCTAGCTAATAGGAGAGAAAGGCAAACTGCAGAAACCCCAAGAGAGCCTTCTGGCAGAAAGCAGATAACACAAAATAAAATCACTGCTTTATTTTATTAAGGACCTTTGTGAAGGTTCATTTGAAACAATTTAGTTTGTCTAACATAATTAAGTCACTAAGCAGCAGCAGACAGTAGCCAGTCGAAGCCTTGGATTAACAACGTTTAATTCATCTGTAACCACTGTAATGCATGTTGAAGATGCATGTACAGAGTTGCATAAAATGCAAAATGAGGAGTAAAGATAGTTGAATCATAAAAGAGATTATGATGAGCTGATACTTGAATTTTATGACTATCAGCTGACAACCAGAGGATTTTAAAAAACTATATATATAATTTAAGTAAGTTCAATTCAGACAAGAAATGTGCAGGTAGAACATGAGAAGCATTTCTCTGTTGCTCTCACTAGAAATGAGTTTCCTGAGATGGGCTCAGGCCAGTGTTTAGGTAGAATCACCATAGAAGCAGCACTGTATCTAGGAAGATGCATTCTAGTGAGTGCACTCCCATCAGCTCTTAAAAATTGATATGCTTCAGTTGGATTGAGGCAAATTTGATCAATTGGAGGAAGAGAAAAGGAGACAGGGGTCAGGTTTTGACAGAAGATTTTTTGATGCAGTACAGATAAAAAGCAGTTAGGGTTTGAAATGGGGCTGTTAAAGGTACTTAAAAGCACTATAGATGTATATGTGGCATGCATCTTAATCATAGCCCTCTGTCTATACTGACAGGCGAAATTTAAAAAAACATTTTTCTCTGGAGTCTGAGTCGGAGACTGGAATTGAGTACTGCTGGAATAGAGCACAGCCTTACAGAGCATGGAAGCAAAGGGAAGGCAATTACGTCACTGTGACTTTAATTAACTGGCTTCAGAGCTTAAACTCAAGTTCATTCCAGCATCATGAAATTCATAACCCTGAAATTTCAGAGACTGTACATATGTATACATGGGGCAAATGGAGTTGTATTTCAACATAGTTGATAGACTTCATATGCTTGTTGATGCGTGCAGTTTATTTCTTTAAAATCATCAGTTAATGTTCTTTAGAAACAAATTGTTTAAAACATATTGATATATTCTACATAGGCTTTTTAGATAACATATATTTAAATTTGATTTGTTAACTTTATTTTGCCCATGAGACCAAAAATTCTAACAAAACAAAATACCTTTTATCCTAACATGTTGAAGTGTTGGAATTAGAGAGCAATCCAAAATATTGGCAATAATTTTCTGAGTGCTAGCAATAGAATTTTCAGAGTCCTGTGATAAGTTTCTGGTTATGTTAACACTAGAAAGATAAAAAAAATATCTGGGAGAAACTAGTCTTTGGATTTATTTAGATATAGTTGCAAGTGACACATAGATACTGGTTTGTATAAGGATGTTGGATGGTGTTGGGACCATCAAAGCATGAAGTCTTGCCTTCCTGTGTGTATGTCATGATTAAAAGAAAGGCATAAATAACATACTTCATCCATGTTTGATATATATGGTAACATTCAGAAGTGAAGACTTGAAGAGGCAGGAAAAAGATAGTTGTTCTGCTTATCTTTGATGAAAAATAGATGCCATTTTAGAAATGTGATCAGACAGAGCATATATATAGATGACAAAAGACAGAAAGGGAAATCTAACAAAGATTTTTTCATTCACATTCTTCCTGAGGTCTTTGTACAGAATCTCCTTTCTTTTTTGATTATGAGGAAAGAGATTTTTTTTTTTTTTTTTTGCAGTAGGGTCCATTGACAAGGTAGACTTGAGATTGTTTTTTATGGCTAGATCATACTCAGAAAGTATCGAGGGAGGATAGAAAATATTTCTAGATGTTTTATTTTATTTTTGGATTAAAGTATAATTACATCATTTTCCCCTTCCTTTCTTTCCTCCAAATTCTCCTATATACCTCTCTTTGCTCTTCTGCAAATTAATGGCCTTTTTTCACTATTATTCTTTTTATCACATTCATCTATATAAGCACATGTTCATTCCTAAGTATTACTTGTTCAGTCTGTATAATGTTACTTGTATCAATGTTTGGTATTAGTACTTGTATATACCGTTTGACACTGGACAACCAGTTGATGTGTTCTTTCTTGAGGAAGATCATGTCTCTCACCCTTAGTTTTTCTCAGTTGCCTGTAGTTCTTTGTGTAGGATTGAGGTTTTGTGGAATTTTTCGTATCCACTTTGGCATGTACATTGTGTCATAATACATACTGAAGAAGAGGAATCCTGGTGTCTATGAATTGCTTTGGGAGGAGAAAGATAGGCATGAGACGATACAAAACAGGCCATATGGAAGTCATCTGAAATACCTCTGATGTCCTTCATCTCAAAGTACTCAGCATGCCAAGGCACCATGCATTAGAATATCATTTGCTGAGACCTAAGAACTCAAAATTACAGATTTACTCATTTGATTAACATGTGTTAATGTGATATATTCTGGGTAATGATCAGGTTTTTAGGATAGGACTGTAAAATGATATTTGTAAAAACAATTTGATGCCTTACACGTGGATTTAGATTGAAACCAAATGGGTGATGAAATGATTATGTCAAAGAGTCATTCTACTTCTGATCACTCTCCTTCGAGGTGTTGTAAACACACCAACCTTCTCAATGAAGAATGAGATGCAGCCTTCCTCCACAGACATGATTCCATTGTGTTGTGTTGTTTTCCTTTGTAGATCTGTCTCCTTACTACTGACCTCTCATTTCCAGAAGGATGTTTGATCCTATCATTAAATAATTTTTAAAAGCTAGTTATGTCATTCTAGATAGAAAATGATGGTAAAAAAACTCATGAGAAATGTGAAAGATGACACTATTAGAAAAGTATTGAATGATGTCTTAACCTGAATCAGATAGGAGAACTAGGATGCAGAAGAAAAGCAAGTGAGTAAGTCACTGTTCCAGGCATTATACTAAAAAAATCTTTGGAGATAACCATTGGTACCACAGAGATATGTACATAGGAGTTGTCTTGTCTTCTTTAACTATTGCTGTGATAAGAATAAAAAGACAACTTGAGGAAGAAAAGGCTTATTCATATGCTCATAGTTCAAGGTACAGGCCATCATGACAGTGGAGTGAAATCTGCAGGAGCTTGCAGCAGCCAAATACACTGCACAGTGAAGAAAAGCAGTGATTGCTGGTTGTTATCAGCTTTTCTTTTTATACCGAACAATATCCCTACTGAAGGACTATACTGTCTAGAGTCAAGATGGGTCTTCCCACATTATTTAACACAATCAAGACACCACCCCACAGCCATAGCCAGAGACCTAACTCCCAAGTGGTTTTAGATTTGAGCACATTGACAGCAGGAACCATCATGGGTTCATAATTATCCTGACTACAGGTTTATTTGGATGAGGCCAACAGAAGGATATTGACATATAAACAAATAGTATCATAAGTGTGTGATTTATGTAGGTACCTCTTGAAACAAAGAGCAACAACAGCTGGGGCTGGCATTAACACTTGATTTGGAATCAAAAGGCAAAGGCTGAGTTTAAAAATATGTTGTTTCAGGTATACATTTAAGAAAACCAGCTATAATAAATAGAGTAAAAAGGAGTTTTTCTTTTAGATTTTGTTTCACTTGAGTACAAGGTCAATATGGTCAGAAAGAGAAAAAGATAGAAATTTTCTCTATCTTATTTTATGTATGCATTATTTATTGTATCTAATTTAAAAAAATAAAATAATTCTTTATTTCTCCTTTCTTCTATGTTTTAAAATATTTTAATGACAAACTTACTAGTGATATACTCACTATGTTGAAATCTCCACTTCCTCAAGTTGAAGAAATGCCTTGTGCATAGGGAGTCTTTTGGTAAATGATTGCTGTAGTTGTGGGTGACTGTGTAGTTTACTGGGGAAACTGAAAGAAGCTGCAGCTGAAAGCTGAAGTAGACACTGTATCTCTACCTCTCTTCTGTGTCATCAGCTATGATGGAAAGCAGAGGCCAAAAGAGCTGTTGTGTATGTTTTGGCAGTTTACCAGCATTATGTAAGTAAACTCTTGGCCATCATTTCTGTGATTACTGCCAGCTAATATAAGATTTAGAGAGAGTGTAATTTTCAGCTTTTGTAAAGATCATCAAATGATAAATAGAGTAATCAAATCTTTTCCTGAATTGCTTACTGCAGTGAAACTTGGATCAAACATGTAGTAAAAATATCAGTTAATCTGCCCAAGAAGCTGCATATATTCATTTGTTTCTTTGATCGAGTTTCATTCTGTCATTTGCAGGGAAGGGAAAAAGAGGAACGGTGTCCAAATTATGTATGTGTTTACAAGATTTTTATTTCTGTTTTGCTTAGTCGGTGCTTAAGCTGGCTCATTTCATGTACTCTGTGACACAGCAATTTACTCTTTCATTAAAAAATCATTAATGCTGTCGCTCGTGAATTTTTCTTATGCAGGCTGCACAATGATAGGAATTCAAGCAAATGTTGACCTCTGAGTGTGGCGCATAGAAATGAAACTGAACGAAGGGACACTTGCATAGCTACTCATCGTCTCTGTACCTTGAAGTCAAGTGAAGAGCTGGATGCTGAGAGTGGTACCTAGCAATTTATCTGGTCAGAAAAGAGAGTCATGCTTATACTCAACTAGTGAGTGGCTTTAATGAATATATCACATTCAAACTAAGCTCTTTGTCCTAGATTCAGACACCGCAACAGTGGGGGTTCTCTTACAAAGTCTTCAATGGCTGCCACATTTCTGGTCCTGGTTTTAATTTTGAGCAAAGGAAAAATTATTCCACAAAATATAATTTGTGGAGTATTACATTGTTGGCTTAAAAGAGACATAAATATCTCTTCAAGGATTATTTTGTGTTTCTAAGCTATTGTTTCCTTCACTGAAAAGAAAAAGGATCTTGTGCTTAAGAATATGTTTTTATTTAATGTGAGAGGGAGAAGTCTAGTAGATAGTTTGCTGGAAAACATTGATGGAGAAAAGTCATTTGTTTCCATAAGAAGCAAGATTTTGTAGAAAATATAATTAGTTATTGTTTCTATAATCATAAAGTTATATAAGATTGGAATTTAGGTTTAAAGTAATACAGGAGTATAATTTTAACAGTATAAAATTAGAGACAATGTAGAAAAAGTAGAAATTTTAATTAATGGGACAGTGGAATAAGTAGTACATAAAATGTTGAAATGTTACAGAGGTCACTTTAATTAACTATAATTAATTTTATCATATTAATTACAAATTGAAATTTTTAGATGATTAATTATTAAATCATTGTACAATAACATAAGATATCAAAATAAATGCCAAAACCTTTTGTTCCCAAATCTGTTCCCTAAGCAAACAATCTATTTTATCTTTGCATTTTCCCTCCTATTTTAAAGTTTGACACAGGGATAACATGACAAACAGTGAGATGCAGAACTTTTAGGAAGATTAATCTGTCAATAGTGAGCAGGATCAGAAATAAAGAAAAGTCTTTGAAACCTAGAGACCAATTACAACTCTGCAGAAGGGATCTGATTTAGAGGACAGAAGAGCCTGGGTAAAAATGGGAAGAAATGGGAAGTTGTAAGAAGCACTGAAATGGAAAACTCACTGATTGGAAATGGGGCCTTAGAGGAAGCCACCCTTAGAGATGGATGTGACTACTTAACAGCAACCATTCCAGAAACAGGAAATATATTTAGGAAGGTTTAAATAGGTATTGAGATGAACAAATATGTATTTCTGTAATGTGTATGGTTTTAAAATATATACCTACATAAAAACATAATGTAAGATAGAGAACTGTTGTGGATACCAAGAAGTGCATGCTGACAGGAGTCTGATATAGCTGTCTCCTGAGAGACTCTGTCAGAGCCTGACAAATACAGAGGCAGATGCTTGCAGCCAACTATTGGACTGAACACGGGATTCCCAATGGGGTCCCCAATGGGGTCCCCAATGGGGAAGTTAGAGAAAGGTCTGAAGGAGCTGAAGGGGTTTGCAACCCCATAGGAAGAACAATAATATTATCTAACCAGTACCCCACCCCCAGCTCCCAGTGACTAAACCATCAACCACAGAGTACACATAGAAGGACCCATGGCTCCAGCTCCATATGTAGCAGAGGATGGCCTTGTCCGGCATCAATGGGAGGAAAAACCCTTGGTCCTATGAAGGCTTAATGCTCCAGTGTAGGGAAATTTGAGGGCAGGGAGGCAGAAGTGGGTGGGTGGGTGAGTGGGGGAGCACCCTCATAGAAGCAGGGGAAGGGGGAATGGAATAGGGGTTTGAGGAGTGGGAAAAGGGATAACATTAAAATATAAATAAAATATTCAATAAAAATATTAATGTAAAAAAAGATAGAGAACTGTGGCATATGTTATGCACTTTCTCTGTTTCTAAAATTTTTCTAAACTCTAAGTTCTCTTCCTCCCTCCCTCCTTCCCTCCCTCCCTCCCTCCCTCCCTCCCTCCCTCCCGCCCTCCCTCCCTCCCTCCCTCCCTCTCTCTCTCTCTCTTAAGGTTTTTCGAAGGAGGATTTCTCTGTATAGCCCTGGTTGTCCTGGAACTCACTCTGTAGACCAGGCAGGTCTTGAAACTACAGATTCACAAGCCTTTGCCTCTGAGTGCTGAGATTAAAGGCATGTACCACCATCACTCAGTGATTTTAAGTATTCTTTAGTTTTACAATAGAGGGTAGTTTACATATGAGATTTAATTAAATTGATGTGTTAAGAAAGTAACACAGATTTTGGCATGAAGAAAAGGATTCAGCCAGGAATGAGTTGTAAGTGAAGGAAAAGGGGTATGATACTTCTCAAAGTTGAAGAAAAGAGAAAACTTTAGAGAAGAAATAAGGGTAAGGCCTATGTTAGAAGTTAACAACCATACTGAGAAGAGAGGTACAGGAAAGGAAGAGAGAATGAAAACAAAGGAAAGAACATCATTTTACAAACCTAAGAGATCATGGACAATGATAGAACTTTTTTTATGGAAAAAGAGAATATTGAATGTACTTTCATGATGATGAAATTGCAAGACACTGGTTCTGGAGCAGAAATGATGGGTCAGAGATTAAGAGCACTGGCCACTCTTTCAGAGGAACTGAGTTGCATTTCCAACATCCACATGATGACTCACAACTGTAACTCCAAGTCCAGGGGGATAACTGTAACTCTTCCGGTCCCGGGATGCAGATGATATACACACACAAACAAAACATCTGTGCAGAGAAAATAAAAGTAAGAATTGGTTTTTCCTCTCTTACAACACACTCAGGAGAAACATGTCAATATTTTGTCCATTTTTGAAAGTTAAATACTTGGAGCAACAAAGAACTGAAGTCAACAGGTGTGAGCACGGTAAGGGTGTGCAGTAACACATGCAAATGAGTAGAGAGTGGGTGAGTGAGCAAGCCCCCCCTGCTGTTTCAGTGATTCTCAAAGGAGTTGCTGCTGGCTTGAACTCAGGTAGTGGTTTGTGGTAAAGGTGAAAATTATTGAATTGACTCAAACTACATGTTGAAGGCATGCTTGGCTTCATTTGATAACAAATTTTATATAAGGCATGAAAATATGAAATAACCTTTTATAAGATGTTTTATTACCAGCTTAAGTGGTAGCAGTGCCACTTGCTGGAATGAGTGGGAACCAGGGATATGGAGAATACTTTGTACAAATGAATGAATTAGAAGTTATCTTACATAATTAGTTGATTAGATATTTAAGTGGTCATGTTGCCCAGAAAAGTGGATAAATGAATCTTCATCCTGAAAATTTGATATTCCTCTTTATATTCTTGGTATGGAGATTGAGCAAGATCAACTGTGGATCCCAAGTCCAGAGAGTCAAGTCTCAAGTGTTGAAATGAACCATTTCAATTCTAAAGAATCAGATAGGAAGAGGCATCAGCTGTGAAGGGGAAACTTTGAAAGTGACCCATAGGGATCTGGGAGAGTGATATGTGTGAAGGAGAAAAGTTGGTTTAGGAGGGGTTTGTTAACTGTGACACAGCCTGGTGGGACTTACAGTGATTGACACAGAATGAGCTAAGGGAGACTTGTGCTTTTGTTATGATCTGAAATAAACAAAGTCAGGATTAATCTCATAGACCTTTGGGGAGTTGTGGTTAATAAACCCTAACTAAAATATTTTTTCTTGGAATTAGTCTTTTAGCAGTTATCAGAGTAAGGCTGATAGTGTTTTAATGTTGGGGAATACTGGCCTTATTTGGAGTGTAGCCTACTGTTACATCGTGGGTAGTCACAAAGACGGAGGGAGGCATTAGAACAGGTAGTTTTGGAAGGTCTAGCTTTAAATATCGGTCTCTGTGGGACTTCTAGATGGTCATTAAAGATAGCATGAGTTGGAACAGCTGCCGGATGATGAGCTGAGCAGCAACAACAGCACGGGTATTCTGGAGCTTGCCATCCGTCTCAGTCTTGCCTGAAGGGTGTGAAGGCCAGTATAGCCGGAAGTAGGATTAGTCTGACAAAGAAAACTTGGGGATAGGGAGTGGTATGTTTTACATAGAAGACTGGCTTTCCATATTGTCTTTAGTAGAATTTCATGATGCAAAGTATAATATTTTAGCTTTGTGCTCAAGGACACAGAGTAGGGCACTTAACATTCTTGCAAGGGTAAAACTGAGGTCACCTTATAATAAGTCCAGAAAAATGGGAAAAGAAAAAAAACTCATAAGATTCAGTAATTTTTTTTCTCTTTGTGTCTTTTCAGGCTCAGGTCATAATTGAAAGGATGAATGTTTTCTTGGAGGATGAAATAAATTTATACTTGTTTATTCAGTATTTTCTATATTCCTTTGTCTATGGTCATATAAATCCCCCATGTTAAATGACAAAACCTTCAAGAAGTCAGAGAGAAGACAAAATAGTTACAGATAGCTGTCATGTAAAGAAAGTTAAAAATGTATTTAGTTTGGTTTTTCCATGGTTGTACATTGTTGCCAGGAAAAACTGTTCTTTGTTTTATTCACAGCATCCCATCACAGAAGGAAGGAAGAATTCTTTAAAATTGAAAATTTACATTATTCACTTTTCTCATTATATCTTATATTTATCTTCTATTTTCTTTCATGAAAAAATTACCTGCTTCTTATTATCCCTTTAAATGGTGGAAGTCAACAAGGCTAAAAAATTATCTGCACAGGTTTTGTTTTTTGATGCATAATTTGCCTTTGTATTACTCTTACTATTTATCTTGTCAAATATAATAACATTCAAACAGAATAAATTCTGCTTAAAAAACTATCTCTTACTGTAAAATTATATTGTGATAGTAATTATTGTTTTTATTTTGCTGCAAAGAACATCATCATCATCAACAACAACAGAAAACAAAGTGAGGATAATGAATATTTTTCTCTGAGAATGAGTAACTATATTGTTATTCAAAGATGATCTTTCTAACTTCACACTGCCTTTTTTTTTTTAATGCCCATTTGCTAGGATCACTATTGTTATAATATACACATGGCCTCTAGCCTGGGATCTTACTGATTACACAACATAGCTACCTTTCCAATACTTCCGTGTTCAGTCCGTTGCATTTGCAGAGATTCCTCCGTCAAGACTACTATAGATACACTTTTCATTCTGCCAGTTCGACCTCACAGGTGTCCTTCCTTATCTATGTTACTGATGGTAGTGAGCAAGTTATCCCTTCAAACTACTCTTCATAAACCTCCTCTGACAATCAATCCACTTGCTTTTGATGCCAAGCAAATGCTTTATGTTTTACATACTTGAGGACTGTCTTACTTTACATATGTTCTCATCCTGAACTGTGGTTATATAGAAAGGGTTAATTGAAAAATAAACTTGCATCATTGGTCCTGTTTCTTTTTCTGTATTAAGGTGGTTGCTCCTTCCTCATGTTTATCACTGCCTGCCTATGCTTATGGAATATTTTTGTAAAAATTAACAAATATTTCAGGATTTACTATGTACTGGATACTGCTAATTAGTACTCTATAATTAATCCATTTAATTAGTCTTTTAGTTGCTGTATTGGTAAGTACATCTACTCAAACAAAACCAAACCAAAAAACTTAAAATTTTTTAAATAAAAAAGAAATAATACTTCTGTATATTTTGACCCCTTATAGATTTTTGTTGCTGGCTTCTAGCTTACATGTCATGATCCGGGTTAACCTCTGAGGCTACTTTTTAAATATGAAAATTAGCTACTTTCCTATGGCTATGACCTTTAGGCTTTTCAGGTTTGGTTATTCTTGGCATTCTCTCCAATAGGATTATGATCATAGAATATACCTAAAAGAAATTCTGAATGTAATATCTGAAATGTCATTCATATCAAGGGCCAGAAAAGTTATACTTTTCTTAAAATAATCAATTTAGGTAGAAACTTATCACCATCTCTATGTATTTTTAGTGTATCAGGACTGAATTTTATGGTTTGAGTTGTGAAGTTTTCAAAGAAATAATGTTTGTGTAAATTTCAAAGTTAAACTTTTCTGTAAGGGTGGTAATGACCTTGATATTGTATTTGGATTTTATTAGGAAGACATGAAACTCAGGATTAGCACAGAATCAAATAATTGTCAGGCAAAAGATTTTAGAAGACGAAAAATTTAATTTATACATTTTTAGTTTAAGAAGTTTTCTTTTCATTAAAATCTCTTCATTAATTTGAAAAGAAAATAGTGAATAACAGAGGGGCAGGGTGATTGTATGTATCCTGCCTTCCCCAAGAGTACATTTGCATTCATCTACATCCTAAAACTGATGAATGCTACTTAATAATACAGTGTCTTCTGTGTAAAGTAATGGAAAAATCATACAAAATCTCTGACTTCTTGATTGAAGGCATTTACCAGTAATAATGAATTTCTTGGTGCTGGGTGTGGTGGTTCTTGCTGTTGATCCAAACACTAAGGAGGCAGAGGTAGTTTGGGCTAGCCTAGTCTACAGTGTCAGTTCTAAGACAGCCAGGGCTGCACATAGAGACCCTGTCTTGGACAACTAAACTAAGAACCAACTGAACAAAGACTTTGAAGTTGAGGGAAAGTATTCTCATCTTTGGAGGAAAAATGTGTATGAACATTTAAGAGAAAAACGTGTCAAGAAATGTCAGAAGTGGACTGTCCACTGTGAGAAACTTGCCAGGCCTGAGGAAGCCCAGGCAGACCATCATGTAGATTCTCAGTTAGTTCCCATACCCGGTGTTTTGAGGCTGTGGATATTCTTATTAATTTTAAGCTATTAGATGTGCCAATTTTCAGTTGGACTTAAGTGAAAGTATCTCCTGAGGGTAAGAATTTTATTGAGCTGCTTTTGAACACTAGAGCTTAAAAGAAAAAATAGTTGTACCCTTAGTTCCTTTATGTTCAAACTTTTCTTTTTTTTTTCCTTCTTCTTGCAGCGCAAGAAGTTAGAATCCTACACTGACATGCTGCCTTTTCCTTCTCTTGCAACGCTTTGATGCCTGGTGAGGCAGGCTCCTTTTGTTTTGAGAAAAACATTTGTTAAATCCTTCCCTTTCATCATTTAGTTTATCTCCCAGAAGTACTCTTTCTCTTCTTTGTATTAATGTGGAGGTGATGCCTCAAATACAAGTTTCATTTTCTCTCTTCCTCCACTCAAAATTGTATTCCGCCCAATTTGACTTCACTTCTTGGAGACTAGAAAATATACTTCCTCCATGTTAAAATTTCCATAGTCTTCCACAGTACTCTGTACATAGTGGAATCTCAGGACTAGTCTCAGCTAACCTGGATCCCCGAGATCTCTCAGACACTGAGCCACCAAGCAGGCAGCATACACAAGTTGATATGAGGCCCCCAACACATGCACAGCAGTGGACTGCTGTGTCTTGACTCAGTAAGAGAAGATGAACCTAACCCTCAAGAGACTTAAGGCCACAGAGAGTGGGGAGGTCTGGTGGGGTGGGGATCCCCTTGGAGGCGGGGAGTGAAGGAGGAGTTATAGGATGTAGAACAGTCAGAGGGTAGACTGGGAAGGGGATAAAGACTGGACTGTAAAGGAAGATTAAGGAATAAAAAAAATTCTTAAAGTCACAATAAAAAATGAACTCCTCTCAATCTTAGGAAATCAAAGTTTATTTTTAATTTTAGCATTTTATAGGAATTTCTTGCCAATTTACTAAAATAGTTGTTAATGCTATGCATTTTCTTATTATTTACTAATCTGCTGATCAGATTGTTGAAATAAGAATAAAAATCATCAACATTTTTTCAAAATCACTTTGCATTTTAGTTGAAGACTTTTAATTTTTATAAATATATCTAATATCGTAGTTGTCATTTCAGAGCTGTGGGCAATGGAAACCTTTGTAGCTTTTTGACATCAAGATTTATTTATTAAATACAGTTGGGTATCTGTAAATACTGATAAGATAGTTGTGAATAACAAGGTTCCAATATTAATGAAGAAAATTTGTATCATGACTGAATGTTTGCTCTGTGATTCTTCACATGTTGAATTCTTAACCATTCATGTAGTGATATTTGAATAGGGTTCTGGTTCTTGTGGAAATTGATTTAGACATGGTGGCAATACCCTCCTGCATAATATTAATTTCCTTATAGAGGAATAAAAGAATTCCATGATATATAGAGCTTCTTCTCTTGCATATGTAAGATTATTGACAGGGTCTCACTATGCTACCAAAATAAGACCAGATCTATGTCCTCCTTACTCAGTTCCTTAGGTACTGGAATGACAGATTTGTGACATCACACCTGGTTAAAAAACAAACAAACAAATAAACAGACAACAACAACACAAAAAATCCCACCTTGAAACTCTCGAGGCCTATCCTGTCAAGCAGAAGGGCGTGGAGGGGCCTACTCGTCATTTGTCATTTGGAAATTCACATAGGGCACACTCTTTGATTGATTGTCATTGTGTTGTCTACTTACTTAACTTTCATGTAGTTCATATAATAGGACAATTCCAACCATGAGACAATAAAATAAAAGGCCTGTTATGACCCAGAAAATCACTTGTTTAGATTTCAGTGAGTCACTCAAGTCTGTGGTAACCACACCTTGCCATCACCCAAGGAGAAACGGAGTTAGCAGTGACATTAAATGTACCGTATGATTTCTTGATAATAAACTTCATGTTCTGCCCAAACTCCAGCCACAACCACATGAATTTCATTGTCTTTGTTGCCATTTGTTATGCCCGGTAAGTTAGAAACTTTATTATCTATTGATTTCCTGCTGTGAATGCCTGAAAACCTTTGTGCTCTCAACACTGCCATTGATCAGATATCAATTATATTTTTACTCTCCAAACACAGGACATATTAAACTGATTCTGGATTTATCTGCTACATGCTAAAGGGCCTGACCTCAATTTTTCTGCTAAAGGCCTTTTAGCTTCAGTTTTAAGAGCAATTTTGTTTCTGACAATGTTGTAGTCTTGCCTGGAAATCCTTCATTGTCATTTATTTAGCAGGAAAACAGGATTAAAACAGTGCCAGGGAATCATTTCTAAGTATTTTATAGTGGTTGTTCACTGTTTAATGAGCATCAATAAATATGTATTAGTTGAGAAATGAACTATTACAGCAACAGTCATAAATTAAATTTAAAAGTGGTAGGTAATTAGAAAAATAAACAAAAATGCATTTCTGAAAATCCACTGCATTTTATTTGCCTCTGTACTATGCTACAAGCATGGCCTAAGAATGTCACCTGGAGTTTCAGAATAATTTCCTATTTTGATGTTTTCTCAAAGATGCTTACTTCTTTCTTTTTTGGGGGGAAAGTTTTGTTCTATTTATAATAGTATATTAATTCAGCATAATGAGTAACTATATGTATAAATTTTTTATTTTTTTCTTGGATATTTTATTTATTTACATTTCAGATGTTATCCCATTCCCTCCCCTGCCCCCATAAACCACCCCTCCTCCTTCTTTTTGCTTTTATACCATTGTAATTACAAGCAAATATTAAGGTCAGTTCTAGATTGAGGAACTAGCAATACAATAGATGCAAATAGTCAAGGAACAAGCAAGGCAATAAGCACAAATAGTCAAAGAACAAGCAAGGTAATAAACAGAGTACCATGATCACTTTCATGATCACTATTTCTAAGGGCTTATCAGGATGACCAAAATATCTGAGCCAACTTCCCTGTCCTAGCCCAAAGTCATTTTTATGTCTGAAGCCTACTTTTTTGTTCTAGTCTAGGATTTATATTCCTGCCTGAAATTACTTCTTTGTTCTAGTCTAAGATTTAGATTCCTGCCTGAAATTACTTCTTTGATCTAGCCTAATATCAGATTCTTGCCTACAGTCCATTTCCTTGTCCTTGTCCCATGTAAGATTCCTGCCAAGGAGCCCCAAAAGCTCTCCACATCTCCCCCTTTTTCATTTCATTAATATGATTGAGCCTGTCTTAGATCATTCTAACAAGAATGCGTTCTTACCCATTGTGGAATATGCATTATCAACTGCAATGCACTTCTGTTTAGGATTGGTAAGGCTCTGAGCAGAATCTTACTCATCCTTGGCTTGCTAGCCTGTTAAATTAATAACTCTGGCTAGGGATCCATTTTCAGTTACAAGTCATGTACTTTGGCTGTCAACATGTTGATGTTGTTAAAGACAAGCTTTAACAGGATGGACAGGAATAAAATTATTCCCAGGGCTAAAAGGGTTAGCATGATCAAGATATATATGCCATTCTTGAAGCTTGACCAAAATGGAAATACTGATCTCAAGCCATGGATAATTTTATCAGCAGTATCTGCAGCATCAAAACTCAGCAGAGCAGCATTCTTTAAATTCATAATCTCACTATGCACAGTTGAAATATCCAGAGAGGTGTTAGAATTATGTCAAATACCTTGAAAGTGTCTTTAAATGTTTTCCTAATTGTAATGACTATCATTGTAAATTTTAGAAGTAACACAACTCCATTGGTATTTGGCATGATACTCTAGATGGCTCCTTACTCTTAAAATCTGAGTCTCTTTCCAATAACTTGAATAGGGTAAAGAGCATCAATTCATTGTTCCAAATGCCTATCTAAATCCTCTTGTATACTCAACACATTAGTAACATTTCTTATTTTGCTAAATGATTAACAAAAGTAGCTGTCTTAACTTCTTGTGTCAAAGCAATTGCAGAAGCAGTGGTGCTAGCATTTAATGTAATTAAAGCTCTTATACCAGCAATAATCAAGCTCACTACCCTCTTGCTTCTGCTTAAAGCCTAACTCACTTCTTCTAGTACTTGCAAGCTTTTTTTTTTTTCCAGAAAACCAAGATTCTGTAATACTCAGGGAAATAAGACAAAAGCTGGTTAATAGACCTCCATAACAGACAAGCCAGGTTTCAACACACTAACACACTTAGAAAGCATACAGTCAATGCAACTTAGAATAAATACTGTAGTAGAAACAAAAATAATTTTAACTTGACAATTAAAAGAGTCTTAACAATATGCACTGACACTTGTTTGAAATCCAGAACCTGACCCAACTTTATCTCTCACTAACATAACACCATAGAGAACTGCAGCTAACCTACAAATATGTCTCTGAAAATGTCCAGAACCAGCCTTCCAATGTTGGATTGATTTCTAGTCCAGTACATGATTAAGCCTGAATAACTGGTCACCTTTAAGAAAAATACAAGAGTCATTATAACTTCTCTTTTTGATTCTTTGTCCGACAAGGTCTAAAGACTTGAGGCAAGGCAGCTTGTCTCATCTGGATATAGGAAAGCAAAGGTGGGTCAGGAACATATGCCCAATACAGCTTCCCAGTCACCATTGTCAGGGCACTCAGCAAGCTCACAGGTCAGCATCATTCTTTGTCTCAGCATCAGCATGTCTCATCAATCACACTGGTAGCCACAATGCTCCTTCAGCATCCTGCAATAAAACCCCACAAACATGCCCCTTTCCCCATATTAGACACCTGGTCGGGATCATGCCATATGCCAGTAAGCGGATCCTTCCTTTTCACCTAGGCATAAGTATGCCTAGTTCTAGGGTGTCATAGACACTCAGCAGAAAGTTCCTTGGCATCCAAATTTTTTTTAAAAAATTTAAAATAAGAAGAGAATGATTTAAATAAATTTGTGGTATATAGGGGTATATGTCCCCATTTTTTATTTTATGAAGATATTGTATTACTTAGATAAGGACAAGTGAATCATAGACAGAGTCATAGTGACCTGTCCCCTGAACCTTCACCCAGCCGATACCATGCTCTGAAGGATATCTGTACTCCCCCTGAACACCCACGCTCCAATGTCATTCCCTTCCCCGCGTTCTGCCTTTTTGTGTTTATAAACCCTGTGTGGATAAGTAAAAATTATGATTTGATTTTAAAAAATTTAAAAAAAGATATTGTTTTAAAGTTCCATGGGCTCCTTCTATAATGCCTTGTTCTTGAGGATTATAAGGAATCCTGTAATATGGGTAATACTAAATCGTTGACAAAAAGTCTTAAATCCTTGATTGCAATTGTCAGTTCCATTATCTGTTTTTTTATTATTGGATATTTTATTTATTTACCTTTCATATGTTGTCCCCTTTCCCCACTCCCCTCCCCTGAAACTCCTTATGCCATCCCCACCTCCTACTTCTATGAGGGTGTGTAGAGGAAGGCTACTGATTTGTTTGATTCAATGTTATACCCAGCCACTTTGTTGAAGTTGTTTATCAGGTTTAGGCGTTCTCTGGTGGATGTTTCAGGGTCACTTAAGTATACTATTATCATCTGCAAATAGGGAAATTTTTACTTCTTCCTTTCCAATTTGTATCCCTTTGACTTCCTTTTGTTGCCTAATTGCTCTGGCTAGGACTTCCAGAACTATACTGAATAGGTAGGGAGATAGTGGACAGCCTTGTCTAGTCCCTGATTTTAGTGGGATTGTTTCAAGTTTTTCTCTATTTAGTTAGATGTTGGCTACTGGTTCACTGTATATTGCTTTTACTATGTTTAGGTATGAACCTTGTATTCCTGATCTTTCCAAGACTTTTACCATGAAAAGATGCTGAATTTTGTCAAATGCTTTCTAAGCATCTCGTGATATGATCATGTGTTTTTTTTTCTTTGACTTTGTTTATATAGTGAATTACATTGATGGATTTCAGTATATTGATCCATCCCTGCATTCCTGGGATAAAGCCTGCTTGATCATGATAGATGATTGTTTTGATGTGTTCTTGGATTCTTATTGTGAGAATATTATTGAGTATTTTTGCATTTATATTCATAAGGGATATTGGTCTGAAATTTTTTCTTTGTTGGGTCTTTGTGTGGTTTAGGTATGAGTGTAATTGTGGCTTCATAGAACGAGTTAGCTAGTGTTCCTTCTGTTTCTATCTTGTGGAATAGTTTAAAGATAATTGGTATTAGGCATTCTTTGAAGGTCTGCTAGAACTTTGCACTGAGACCATCTGGTCCTGTGCTTTTTTGTGGGGAGAGAATTTAATGACTGCTTCTACTTTTTTAGGGGTTATTGGACTGTTTAGATGGTTTATCTGGTCCTGATTTAACTTTAGTACCTGGTATCTGTCTAGAACATTGTCCATTTCATCCAGATTTTCCAGTTTTGTTGTTGCCTTTGTAGTAGGATCTGATGATTTTTTGAGTTTCTTCGGTTTCTGTTGTTATGTCTCCCTTTTCAGTTCTGATTTTATTAATTTGGATAATGTCTCTCTGCCTTCTGATTAGTCTGGCTAAGGGTTTATCTATCTTGTTGATTTTCTCCAAGAACCATCTCCTGGTTTTGTTGATTCTTTGTATAGTTTTTTGTTTCTACTTGGTTGATTTCAGCCCTGAGTTTAATTATTTCCTGACATCTACTCCTCTTGAGTGTGTTTGCTTCTTTTTGTTCTAGAGCTTTCAGGTGTGCTGTCAAGCTGCTAGTGTATGCTCTCTCCAGTTTCTTTTCATAAGCACTTGGAGCTATGAGTTTTCCTCTGAATACTGCTTTCATGGAGTCCCACAAGTTTTGGTATGGTGTGCCTTGATTTTTCATTAAGTTCTTTAAAAGTCCTTAATTTCTTTCTTTATTTCTTTCCTGACCAAGTTATCATTGAGTAGAGTGTTGTTCAGTTTCCATGTGTATGTGGGCTATTCATTGTTTTTGTCATTATTGAAGAACAGGTATTTTCCATGGTGATCTAATAGAATGCATGGGATTACTTCAATTTTCTTGTATCCTTTGAGACCTGTTTTGTGACCAATTATATGGTTAGTTTTGAAGAAGGTACCATGAGGTGCTGAGAAGAAGGTACATTCTTTTGTTTTAGGATGAAATGTTCTATAGATATCTGTTAAAATTCATTTGGTTCATAACTTTTCTTAGTTTCACTGTGTCTCTGTTTAGTTTCTGTTTCCATGATCTGTCCATTGCTGATAGTGGGGGTTGAAGTCTCCCACTATTATTGTGTGAGGTGCAATGTGTGCTTTGAGCTTTAGTAAGGTTTTTTTTTTTTTTTTATGTGGGTGCCCTTATGTTTGGAGCATAGATGTTTAGAATTGAGAGTTTGTCTTGGTTGATTTTTCCTTTGATGAGTGTGAAGTGTACTTCCTTATCTTTTTTGACAACTTTAGGTTGAAAGTTGATATTATTTTGTACTAGAGTGGCTACTTCAGCTTGTTTCTTGGGACTATTTGCTTGAAAAATTGTTTTCCTGATTTTTACTCTGAGGTAGTGTCTTTGTCACTGAGGTGCATTTCCTGTATGCAGCAAAATGCTGGGCCCTGTTTATGTATCCAGTCCATTATTCTATGTCTTTTTATTTGGAATTGAGTCCATTGAGGTTAAGAGATATTAAGGAGAGGAAATAGTTGCTTCCTGTTATTCTTGTTATTAGCGGTGGCATTGTTTGTGTGGCTATCTTCTTTTGGATTTGTTGGAAGAAGATTACTTGCTTGCCTTTTCTATGGTATAATTTTCCTCCTCATGTTGGAGTTTTCCCTCTATTAACCTTTGTAGGGCTGGATTTATGGAAAGATATTGTGTAAATTTTGTTTTGTCATAGAATATCTTGTTTTCTCATGTATAGTAATTGAGAGTTTTGCTGGGTATAGTAGCCTAGGCTGGCCCTTGTCTTCTCTTAGGGTCTGTATGATATCAGTCCAGGATCTTCTGGCTTTTATAGTCTCTGGTGAGGAGTTTGGTGTAATTCTTATAGATCTGCCTTTATTTGTTACTTGATCTTTATCCCTTACTGCATTTAATATTCTTTTGTGTATTTGTGTATTTGATGTTTTGATTATTATGTGACAGGAGGAATTTCTTTTCCGGTCTAGTCTATTTGGAGTTCTGTAGGCTTCTTCTGTGTTCATAGGCATCTTTTTCTATAGATTAGGGAAGTTTTCCTCTATAATTTTGTTGAAGATATTTACTGACCCTTTAAGTTGGGATTCTTCACTCTCTTCTATACCTATTATCTTTTGGTTTTGTCTTCTCATTGTTTCTTGAATTTTCTGGATGTTTTGGGATAGGAGCTTTTTGCATTTTGCGTTTTCTTTGACAGTTGTGTCAATATTTCTATGGTGTTTTCTGCTCCTGAGACTCTCTCTTCTATCTCTTGTATTCTGTTGGCGATGCTTGCATCTATGACTCCTGATACCTTTCCTAGGTTTTCTATCTCTAAGGTAGTCTCCCTTTGTGATTTATTTATTGTTTTTTGTGGGGAAATTTTAAGAAGGCCGCCACAGCAGCGCAAGCCCCAGAGGGGCTTCCACCGTTGTGGCGGGTCCCACATTAGGGAGAGAGTCCTATGGTTCCAGCGGCCTGAGGGCCTTGGTGGCGGCAGGCCCCAGTAACACGAGGAAGTCCTTGGTTCCAAAAAGGTTTATTGTCATGGCAGATAATAGATGGATCTAGGTGTACCCCCCAAAAAACTCAGGGAAGTCCTGAGTTATATAGGGAGGGAGAAAGGGGGAGGATTGGGGGAGGATCTGGGGGAGGCATGTTTAATTTGCTCTGCCCTCTGGCCTTCATTAGTATGTAAATCCCTAGGGCCTGAGGCCTATAGCCCGGCCTATGTGACTCTATGGAGACCTTGACTGCTTTTCAGGATCCTGGATGATGGGGGAGACTGAACTCCTGCTGGTTCTCACGCAGAATTCCATGGAGAATCTCGGGGTTCTAGGCACCTGCTCAACCATGACCCAGGATATCCTTACACAGTCCCACAGTTTCTTATTCCATTTTTACGTTCTGGATGGCTTTGTTCAATTCCTTCTCCTGTTTGGTTGTGTTTTCCTGTAATTCTTTAAGAGATTCTTGTATTTCCTCTTTAAAGGCTTCTACCTGTTTACCTGTGTTCTCCTGTATTTCTTTGATGGAGTTATTTATGTCCTTCTTAAAGTCCCTATCATCATCATGAGAAGTGATTTTTAAATCTGACTCTTGCTTTTCAGGTGTGATGGGGTATTCAGGACTTGGAAGAAGTGGGTTCTGATGATATCAAGGAACCTTGGTTGCTGTTGCTTATGTACTTGTGCTTGCCTTTCACCATCTTGTTTTCTCTAGTGGTACCTGCATTCACACTGTATTTTACTGGAACCTATCTTTACTATTATTTTGGTTGTGTCAGAACTCCTCAGAGTCCAGTTGTCTCTGTAATCCTGTGATCCTGAAGTCTTGGGTGTAAGAACTCCTGGGAGTCAGACTGCCTCTGGGATCTTCAAATCCTGGTGTGTCCAAGCTCCTGAGATTCTGTGATCCTATGATCCTATGTTCCTGAGTGTGTTAGAGCTCCCAGGTGTCCAGCCTCCTCTAAGTTTTGTGGGATTGGGTACAGAGCTGTAGCTCAAGGTCTGCCCGGTGCACAGGTGCAGACCGGAAGAAACCGGTGCCACTGGCCAGGAGTGAGTTCCTGGGTCTAAATGGGTCCCAATTACTCCCTGTTTGGGGTGGGTGTCGCTGCTTTCTCACCTATGATCCTGGCTATTAGAGCTCCTGGGAGTCCAGCCGCCTATGGGTTTTATCAAGATGCTTACTTTAAAATACACATTTAAAAACAGAATGTATTATTCTCTAAATAGAAAAATTAATGTATAAATGTCTGTAACTTAAGCATTATGAGATATAGGATATGAAATTGATTAAGTACCATTTTAATTATCTCCTTAACATGAATCTGTTGATCCCAAGTCTCAGTATATTGTTAAGCACTATTACCTCTAATGAGGCACTTTTAGTCTATAGATGAACAACCATTTATAAGAAACAAACCTCTGTGTCAAATAACTTCGGGGTTTTATCAAAGATTAGGTTCTTCAAAGCTTTCTAGCAAAGTCTAAACTGAAGTCAGACAAAACTGATTTTGAGACTGTACTTTACATGAATTAAATGTGTTTCTGGCTAAAAATTTTCTGGTACATAACTTGTAATAAAGTGGAAAATTTTCCCAATGGTTTGATTAGATTGATTACATTGGCTGTGAGCATCTCGTTGGATACCTGCCTTCTCAAATTAGGTTTCTTGTAGAATAAAAATGACATACCAAGAAATGAGTTTTGCTATCTGGAAAAGAGAAGCCAGAAACTGCCAGATGTTGTTTTGATGCTAATAAATGTTTTTCCTTTTAGCCTCTCCTTGAGAATTGCAGTTGTTTCATTGCAGCGCACCTTAAGTTTCAACACACTCATGAATAACCTGGAAATCTTGCAAAAGTTTATATGAAAAGTCACAGCCCTAGGATAGTGCCCATGTCTCTGCATTTTGCAAGAATTAGTGTTAATACAGCTGCTGCATGGGATCATATGTCAGTGGTGAACAGCAAGTTCACACGTCACAGATTTTGCACAGTAAACCTTCTGCTGTCTTCCATCATTTGTTTACATAGTGCTAAAAAAAACCACCTAGACTGTAATTTGTTTTTCTCCATGTTTGAAAGCATACAGTTTTTCCTAGGGTTTCTATTGCTATGGTAAACATGGCCAAGAGAAATCTTACACTTCTAGATAACATTCCATCACTGAGGGAATTCAGGGCAGAAAACTGGATTAAGAACTGATACTGAGGCCATGGAGGAACACTGCTTGCTGGCTTCCTGCTTATGGTTCAGCCCGCTTGTTTTCTTACATCATCCAAGACCACCAGCCCAGAGCCAGCACTTCCTATAGTGAGTTGCCGACATCAGTCATGAATCAAGAAAATGTTCTACAGATTTACTTTCAGGAAAATCCTATGAGATACTTTTCTCAATTAAGATGTCTTCTTCCCAAATGAGCCAAGCTTGTGTAAAGTTGACATAAAAACTAGCTAAGACTGTTAACCCCTTGTTAACCCAACACACAAAAATATCAATTATTCATCTGTAACTTTTGCTTTCTTGCTGTCCTCAAGTATTATATTACTATGACAATATAAACCATCTCAACTCTTATAAACTCCACAGCCTTTAAAAACTTCAACACTTCAAAACATCCATAAGATCTGTAAAACTCCAAAGTCTGTGGTAAAATCTAAAATCTCCCTAAAAGTTTGAGTGTCTCAATTGTGGGATTCTTTTAAATAAAAAATAAGTCAAATACTTTCTTAGTCAATGAAGGAAGAATCAGGGCACAGCCACAAACTGAACAAAGCAATGACAAACTTCAATACTGAATAACTCTGCGTCCAATGTCTGGGTTTCACTCATGATTTTCTGGGCTCCTCCACAGGTCTTGGTTCACTTCTCTAGTCCCACCCTTCACAGTACATTCAGCTTGTTTCCTAGGCTCGAACAGCTCTGCCCCATGGATGCTACTGTTCTTGATGGTCATTTCATGGAACTGGCATCTCCAAAAAGTTGGGAATCTCTGTAACAGTGCTGCATCTTTAACATTCTCTGACACTGCCACATGATGACAAGCCTTAATTTATCTTCATTTTTCTCTATGACCTCTTTATACCTTGAGAACCAGTATCACCTTGATGTCTTTTACACACCCATCAAAGTTGGTTACCAGTATGAGATGCAGTCTTATCCCTTCCAGACTACTGCTTCTGTATGCTGTCCCAAGGAAACACATTACAGATGGTTTTGCCTCAGTGCTGCTGGTATTTTCTTAATCACAACTGATTCTCTAACCCCAGATGATCAGCATCAATTGTCACAGTAAAGCAAAGTTTTCACTTTACTGGTTCTTTATTCGAAATACCACATGAACAGCCCCGATAGAATCTTTGAGGAATTCTCAAACTTCTTTCTGAAATCATACAAACTAGGTCACTATTGTCTTTATTTCTCTCATCACCATTATCTTCCAAGCTCCCACAGAATAGTCTATTGAGTTATGAGCAGTCAGTATTTCTTCTATCCCAAAGTTAAAGTACCATCACAATTTTTTCATAAATATATGGTCCGTCAAGGCAAAACCCATGGCCTGGTACCACTTTCTATTTTAGTTACTATTGTTGTGATAAAAACAGTGTGATCAAAGACAACATGGAGAAAAGTAGATTTATTTCAGGATACAAGTATCAGTTTATGGTCCATCATCAAAAGTGCTCAGGGCAAGGTCTGAAAGCAGGAAGCTGGAGGAGAAACTGAAGTAGAGGTCATGGAGGAACACTGCTTATTGGCTACCGCTTCATGGCTCACTCATTCCCCCTCACCCTCAGAGCATCAAGGACAAACATCTACAATGAGCTAGACCCTCCCACATAAATCATCAATTAAAAAAAATAAAGCATGTCTCAAAGACTTGATTCCAGGCCAATCCCATGGAGGCATTTTCATGGTTAAAATTTCTTCTTGCAAGATGACCCTAGCTTGTGTCTAGTTGATATAAAGACTAGCCAGCACACTCTCATTCACTGCTTTGATCCTAGCACATGCAGTGCCTGAAACTTAACAATGAACTCTCATTGAGGGAGTGTTAATGAATTCCAGGTCAATCAGTAGAGAATTCCGTAGCTGAAGAAAAGGGGAATTCAGGAATTGCAATCCTTTACTTGATTACATAATAAATATAGCTGCATAAAGATTCATTTATAGGGCTAGGCAAAAATATTAGTGGATGAAGATGTTTGCCTCCAAATTGGACAACCTGAACTCTACCACTGGAATGAATGCACATAGTGGGAGGACGAAATAAAAAAAAATACTTCCGGAAGTTGTCCTTTAACTTCTATAAAAATAGCATGCACAGTGCTGCTTACACACACACACACACACACACACACACACACACACACACACCAAATAAACAAAGCAACAATCAAACAATAAATACATATCGAAAATTAGTATTATGTGAAGATGTCAAGGTGGGTACAAGTTTATTGCTCATTTGTGTTAACAACCAAACAATGAGTTGTATGATGAGGTCAGGTTAGGTCTCTCGGAAAGTGCTGGCACTGCACTCATGACCGAGGAATAGGAGGTCCTGGTGTTTCTCATCCTCAGTGCTACACAGTGCCATGATTATGTGCTTAATCTCCTTGCTATGCAGCATACCCAAGAAATATTCTTGGAAATTTATCAAAATGCTGCCTACTAAATGACTTATGTGGATAATATCAATTGTTACATGAGATTTGAATTTTTGAACGTAGGTTAATACAAAAGTAAAAAGTCAGTGTAGATTATCAACCAAGAATTTAAGCTGAATTCAAATTTAATAAAACTTTTTGAGAAAGTAGAGAACCAGAACTGGAGCAAAGAAGTTATTTGAAGCTGTATCAGGGGTAAAACACAATTTAAAACAATTTTTCAGTAGAGATATACCAGGAAAAGCCACCATACAAATATATTGGCAGTTGTATTTTCACAGAGTAAAGCAGGTGAGAACGATGTAGCACGCAGAACTGGACCAGCAGATGAGCCTTTTTCATATCATTTATACTCCCATGACAACCATTTTTTATAATTTTTTTATAATAAGAATGAACTCTGGATCTCAAAGAATACACTTAAGATGAAGAACAAAATTTATTCAAAAATTACCAGCCATCTAGTTTGTCATTCTAGCAAGTGTGTTTATTTTTAGAATAAACACATGTTTAAGATTTTTAAAATCTAAAGAAAGTTATCTGTAGCATAATTTTTGTAGTTTTTTTCCATATTTTAATGTAAGCAGAAATGTTTCAGAGGACATTGAAAAATAACAGCAGGAAGTTTTGAGGGTTTTCATTATCCTTAAAGGGTTGTTATTTAAGGGAAAACTACGTAACATCAGACTTTAGAAAAATAGAACAGAATTACAAACTCTATGTAAGTAAGTACCTTAGTTCTCAATGACAGACATGAACCCCTCAACATACTAGTAAAGTCTGAGCTTTAGAATTTAAAGGTCTTAGAGAATTTTAGTATTTTATATTCAAAGATTTTTAATAAGTATATGCATGTATATTTTAAATATTGTGTAAATAAAACTTTATTTAAATATAAGAATTTATTTGATACACTTTAAATTCACGCATTTTGAAGTAATTAATTATAATATTTACTCTTATGTGGGGACTGGAGTACATAGCTCAGTGGAGGAGTACTGATTAATATGTACAAGGCCCTGGCTGGGTTCAATGGCAACACCAGAATCCTTTAGAAAAAAAGAAAAAATAACTGTTTGCCATGAAGTGGCAATAAAAGGACTAATAACAGTTCTTTTGATTTTTAATTTAACAACTTTATTTAGGAATCAGTGATAGACAAAACGTTGTTCACACATGAAGCATGCAATTCAGAAAGCTTTCTAGGGTTCCTTTGTAATCCACCGCATGCACTCTTCTGTCTCATGCACTTGCCGAAATAGCATTTTATATAAATGGAATTATGCAGACTCTATGCCTTTTGTCTGGCATCTTTCACTCAACAAAATTACTGCTGATTCTTTGATGTTATGAGACATTAGTGGTTTATTCCCTTTCAATTGGATTAGAATTTCATTTAATAAACAGAAAGGTTTCCTTTCTGAAGTGAAATTTCCCCAAGCATTCAAGTCTCTTTAGGGTGTCTCATATCAATAAAAATTAAGGCATATATGTTCATATGTTGGGTATAGAAGTTGGTGATATATAAAATGTTCTCTTTTTAGTGTTCTACTAGCTAGCATTTAAGTTATTTTATTTTATATTTTATGTGTATGAATGTATGCCTGAATGTGTGTGTGTGTGTGTGTGTGTGTGTGTGTGTGCACAGAAAAAGGATATCAGATTCCTTGAAACTAGAGCTGTCAGCCACTGTGTGCATTTTGGGATTCTAAGCCAGCACTCTCCAACAGCAAATGTTGTTAACATCCTGAAGCCCCTTTCTGAGATAACTTTAACCATTATTTTGAACATACTAAAGCATGGATACATCTTACTGTAAAACAATTTATGTAGTGTTCATATGAAATAACGCTAAATTATCACATCCATCTGATGCTCATGTCTCAGGTCCTGCTTCTAAAGAAACAGTTAGCAGGAGTCAGATTGAAAATATTAGTGCTGATGACGTACCAACTGGGATCTTCTTGGAAAACTCACAAAAGGTAAAATTTTACATTATGTGTAGAGATATTTATAAAAAGATACAGAAAATTTGAATTACTTTCACTTATTCTATGTGATTCAAGTTTTTAACATATTTAATTTTTTATAACTTTGTTTATCTCAGGGCTACAGATAAGTTTTTTAATATGAGCCAAATTATAGAAACAGTAGAAAAATTGTTTCAAGTTGTGTTTTACTCTGGATGCAGTTTTAAACAGCTTCTTTACTCTAGTTCTGGTTCTTTACTTTCCCAAGAGATTTTACTAAATTTGAATTCCTCTGTCTGACTCTGATGAACTACAGGAAAATATGCATGCCTACACTTAATGCAAAGATGTCTATACTTGGTGCTTATTATCCCTTGCCACTTATGGTTAAATATTGAACCAGTTAGTATATCTAGAACAGGAAGATAAGATAATCACATACACACACACACACACACACACACACACACACACACATACACACACACGTACACTCTTCCTATTACATAAATTATAACACACACACACACACACACACACATATATTCTACTCAGCAAAATATTCAATATCATTAACAATCGTTAACTTGGAGTTAATTATGTGATGCTTAATTTTGACTGGATTAGGTGATAGCTAGGAAATTTCTAATGCTTATTTCTGATGTGTCTGTGAGAGTGTTTTCAGAACATCCAGCTACAAGGGAAAGACCTATCTTGAATGTAAGTATCATTAGCCAATAGAGTAGGGACTTCAATGCAGCATAAATAGGAGGAAAAGGAGCCATACTGTGAAAGTTACATGGACTGCCCCTTCTTGGTCTGTGTATACTAGTCTCCAGCTTCTTCACTACTCAACAAGAACTCACACCAGCACTCACTCCCCTAGGCAGCTTCTAGGTCTTTACCTTTGATTTGTCATTAGCTGCTAATGATTTCTTTGGCTACCACTTTGAGAAGATATCGTTTTAGGATTATGTTGTCCCCAACCCTGTAAATCAATCTAATAAATCTCTTATAATTTTGTGTATCCTTACTAAAGAACTCTTATCTAAAGAACCCTTACAATAATAGTAACAGGAAATATGAACTTAGCATTCATTAAAACAGTGTCATGGAAATTATAAAATATGTTGCAGTGGTTTGTATATATGCATGAAAAACAGTAAAAAAAATAGGAAAGGCTATCCAGAGACTGCCCCACCTGGGGATCCATCCCATATAGAGACACCAAACCCAGACACTATTTCTAATGCCAACAAGTGCTTGCTGACAGGAGTCTGATTTGGCTGTCTCTTGAGAAGCTCTGCCAGAGCCTGACAAATACAGAGGCAGAGGCAGATGCTTGCAGCCAACCATTGGACTGAGCACAGGGTCCCCAGTGGTGGAGTTAGAGAAAAGATTGAAGGGACTAAAGTGGTTTGCAACCCCATAGGAAGAACAATAATATCAATCAGCTAGACCACCAGAGCTTCCAGGGTCCAAACCATCAACCAAACAGTACACTTGGAGGGACCTGTGGCTCCAGCAGCATATGTAGCAGATAATGGTCTTGTCAGACATCAATGGGAGGAGAGGCCCTTGGTCCTGTGAAGGTTTGGTATCCCAGTGTAAGGGGAATTTGAGGGCGGTGAAGTGGGAGTCAGTGGGTGGGTGGGGGAGCACCCACATAGAAGCAGGGTTAGGGAGGATGGGATAAAGGGTTTGGGGGCAACCGGGAAAGGGGATATCATTTGAAATGTAAATAAATAAAATATCCAATAAAAAAAGAAAATAATTCTTAAATTTCTAAATGTTAAAACTTATCTTTGTTCCAACAGGTAATTACATAGTGAAGATATGAACATATATAAACATATGTAAGCATATATGTACATTTTGATGTATGATACATTTTAAGGTCATTTTTATGCTAAAGAGATGAAACGTGCTATGAGTTTAGGAAGTCAGACATTAGTTGTAGGCACTTTATTATTTCTAGTTTTTATTATTTTTCTCTCACTTCAGATGCTACTATACTTTAAACATTGAATATTCTACAGTTTTCCATTGGAGACTTGGTTTGCAGGTAGATTCTATCGAGAAGTGGTAGAACCTTCCAGAGAAGTCCTTGAAGTGGATCGTGAGATGTTGGGCCCCTCCTTACTTTCTTTTGCTCCATGGATACTTGGTTCTGATCAGCTACAAGCTCCAACTCTGATGTCTTGTCTTATCACAGCCTAAAGCAATTTGGTAAACTAGCTCTGAATTAAATCATGAAAACCATGTGCAAAATGTTCTTATGTTAATTTCTATAATTACGGAGAGACTGCCATATACAAATGTTTTAATATGTTGCTGGATTTGGGTAATTAATTATATTTATCATATTAAAGATAAATTAATTTGAGAAATGCAGACTACTCTCTCTCTTTCTCTTTCTCTCTCTCTCTCTCTCTCTCTCTCTCTCTCTCTGTGTGTGTGTGTGTGTGTGTGTGTGTGTGTGTTCGAGGGGGGGATAAAATGTTAGGAATTCTTAGTTACTCTTAGGAAATTAAGTCTATCTGAGTAAAACCAATTGGGAGAGCTTTTTTATTTCAGGCTTTGGTCCTTTGTTCAGCAAAAACTGAGCCATTTAAAGTAAATTGTCCATTAAAGTACCACTCTGACTTTTGACAAATTGCATCAAACTGTTTTCTTTCTCTGGGGAAGCAAAAACCAGAGCATGGTGGATTTGTTTATTTATTTATTTATTTATTTATTTACTTATTTTTGTTTGACATACAGGTTTCCAGAGCCAGTGGATAAAATGCTTTTAGTTGCTCTATAAGACATCATGAAGAGGTTATATGTGGTCCAGCAGAGTCCAAGTGAAGATGTTGAATTTGAGCAGCTTATCTCATGTGATGGGAAATAATGTTTCCTCATATCATTGATCACTATGCAAACAGTTCTCACTTTTAAATCATCCTACTTGATGGCAGATACTGAAGCAAAAAAGGCTCATTGTCCTTAGTTGTTACTGCTAATGCCATTGAGACACATGGAAATCATTCATGTACCCAGCAACGTATAAACCTAATTCACTGCTGTGGTTAACAGCTGCGGTATCACTTTTTGCTATTGTTGGTGGGATTGCAAGCTGGTACTACCACTCTGGAAATTGTTCTGGGGTTCCTCATAAAATTGGACATAGTACTACCCGAGGACCCAGCTATACCACTCCTGGGCATATATCCAAAAGATGCTCCAACATATAACAAGGACACATGCTCCACTATGTTTATAGCAGCCTTATTTATAATAGCCAGAAGCTGGAAAGAAACCCAGATGTCCTTCAACAGAGTTATGGATACAGAAAATGTGGTACATTTACACAATAAAGTACTACTCAGCTATTAAAAACAATGACTTCATGAAATTCTTAGGGAAGTGGATGGAACTAGAAAATATCATCATGAGTGAAGTAACACAATAAAAAAAAGAACACCCATGGTATGCACTCACTGATAAGTGAATATTAGCCCAAAAGCTCAAAATATCCAAGATACAATTCACAGACCAAATGAAGCTCAAGAAGAAGGAAGACCAAATTGCCCTTCTTAGAAGGGGGAACAAAATACTCATGGCAGGAAATACAGAGACAACGTGTGGAGCAGAGACTGAAGGAAAGGCCATCCAGAGACTGGGGATCCATCCCATATATAGACATCCAACACAATCACTATTATGGATGCCAAGAAGTGCTTGCTGACAGGAACCTGATATGGTTGTCTCCTGAGAGGCTCTATTTGAGCCTGACAAATACAAAGGAGGATGCTTGCAGACAACCATTTGATTGAGCATGGGGACTACAATGGTGGAGTTAGAGAAAGGATTGAAGGAGCTGAAGTGGTTTGCTACCCCATAGGAAGAACAATAATACCAACCAACCAGATCCTCCAGAGCTCCCAGGGAGTAAACCACCAACCAAGGAGTACATATGGAGGGACCCATGGCTCCAGCTTCATGTGTAACAGAGGATGACCTTGTCTGGCATTAATGGGAGGAGAGACCCTTGGTCCTGTGAAGGCTGATGCCCCAGTGGAGGGGAATGTCAGGGCTGGAAGGTGGGAGTGGTTGGGTAGGTGGGGAGCACCTTCAAAGAAGCAGGGGGAGTGGAGATGGGATAGAGAGTTTCTAGAGGGGAAACAGGGAAAGGGAATAACATTTGAAATGTAAATAAATAAAATATCTATAAAAAAGTTCATGTCTCTATGGCTAGATAAGCACAAATAAGCCATCTTTAGATGAACTACTTGGTTACATTAAAATTAACTATAACCAAAGACTTAAATCTAACCATATACCTGACATTTAGATATGAATGGAATGAAATACTTTATTTTTTGGATTATTTCATTAATAGGATAATATTTCTTTACTTCTAATATTTATAATAATATTTATAATAATAATATAATAATATAAATAATATTTCTTTATTTCTAAAAAAATATGCCTCTTAAGACTTTTACTTTAGCTTTGATGATTGATATATTATGGTTGTGTAAGTTTTTGGTAGTAAAAATTTTCAATTAAAGGCTGCCAACTAAATATTCTTACTTGCAAACGTGAGATTGGAGTCATATTGTAAATTACTAAATCTCTTCTTAAATGGTTTTATTTTAAGGATTATTTCATGATCTGTTACATCTTACAAAATATAATGTTCATTTTTAACCTGCAACTCTATGAAAATGCCACTTTCCTCATGCCCAAATCTGAAAAATTTAAAGATAGTATGCTTGTTATTTCTTCTGCCTCTCTTCATTTGAGCTTTTCTAATACCTCCTATTAATGGATTTGGTTGTGCACAACTTCAGCAGTGAGTCTAGTCCCTGAGAGGAGTCAGGTAGCTTTGGTTTAACTTAATTTCTGTATGTCAGTTTGATTATATGTGTGAGGTTATCTCTGCCTGGCTTCATGGCAATGACATGTTATGGTTGAGATGAATAAGAATGTTTTGAAGATATACCTTTAAACTGTATAAAGATCTCACTCTTTACTAAAGTTTTGATCTTCCACTTATCTCTTCAGGTTTGTAGACTTATTTTTTTTGACTCTCAGTTGTCGTACATTTGTCTAAAAGCAAACTCTCCCAGTTGCATCCTCCAACACTTTTTCACGTCCTCAGGACTCCTTAAGTCCTTTCCCTCATTTTTTTTTTCTGACACATTAAGATTTTCCAGGCCTATTTTCTAATTTCACTGCCTCAGTCATGTACATTTCTGAGAATATCCAATTTCTTTGTAGAAGAGAATGATTACACTTACTCTGATATGGGAGTAATTAGAGCACAGAGAAGCGTTGAATATAAATCATCACAGGAAATGGTTAACAACATTTACGTATACTTGTGTGCAAGACTTTATAAGCTTTCAAGAATAAAAGTAGCTCAGTGCTTACAAAAGGAAAGATGTGCAGATTAAACAATTATTTTCTACTTTAGGTCTGTATTTTGAGCACCTGAGGGAGTTTTATAAATGCGAGTGTGTGAGTCGATGCCCAGAGACTCTGACTGAATTGTATTTATAAGTTGCCGCGGCACCAAAGATGTGACTTCCTATCTGGTTCTAATATGAGCTGATGTTGAGAATTTAGAAATTAGTCTTTTAGATTAAGGCAATTTCTTTGTACATATGATTCCAGTCAACTCCACCATTTCATGTAGTGAGTCTCCGGATATGAGGGACAATCCACCAGAACCCGTCATCCCTGGCTTAATTAGCTTCTCATTCAAAAATCTTCCAAAGAGATATAGAAGTCATCTCTAGAAAATGAGTTCTTTTACATTGCTTACTTGGATTACAAAATTACAGCTAAAGGCCTTTTCTTTCTCTGTAGCCTGAGATGTGTTTGAAAGCAAGTTATGGCTGCCTTCATCTTCTTTCCCATAAACTCATGCTGTCACTTTGGGTGTGGGACACGTGCGTGTTTACCAGGAGAGTAGGTATGGAAAGACCAACCTTGCAGGTTACCTGTTTTCTTGAGATGCTTATAGCAGAACTGATTTTTAAACTACTTGACCCTTTCTACCAGGTTCTGTCACAAGCCTTATTGAAATTCTAATTAAATTTAAGAATGAGTACACTGTCTCCTGATTTCATAGTAGTCAAAATTACTTGCTACTCTATTAATGAAGAGAAACCATGCTGTGACATAGCAAACCAGATTCCTCAGTCCCATTCCGGGTAGTCGGAGAGGCACTGGTCAACATGGTATCCATGGAGTTCAGAGTTACACTTGGTGAAACCTGAGCACCACAGGAGTTGGAAAGGTGCCCTGAAGCCCTCACCAGTGACATCCCCTTAAGCACCTTTGAGTTCTTGAATCCAACAAACTTTTCTGAGCTCTGCAAAGAGTCTCTTGCTTTGGTCCTTTCATAGTTGCTAATAAGAGAAACACTGAAATCAGCAAGTTCCTGACTGGGAATAAGCTAAAAGTGGCTTTTGAATATTTTTTTCCGCCTACTTAGCAAATTTCTCTTGTGACAATTGGTTGTTATTTGGGGTTTCATATGGTGAGGAGGAAGCACAAGAAATATTCAATAATTTGGGGCATAAATATTCTCTTTATATATTTGTAACTGTTATTTTGGTTCTATTTGAGATTTATGATTGATCCTTGGCATGTGTCCTCTGGGTATTGCCATGAAAAAAGAAAAATCCTGTAAAAGAATTTTCCAGGACTTCTGCAGAACTTCTCTTTTGTTGAAATTCTAGTTTTCTTCAACACTTGATTGTCAGTCTTTGGAGAACTAGTCTAACAAAGGAATGGATAAAAATACATACAAAATAGGTCTATTGGAAGACCACTGCATTAAATTTGGGAAACCTTGTTTTAAAGTGATTTCCTACTGAAAAAAAATTAATCAAAAGTTTTAATCATATCTCTGTTTACTGATGTTAAATGAAGGTTTCAAAGGTAGTAATCAATAAACAGACATAAAAGCTTATCCAGAATAAATGAAAGGAAGTAATAAAAAGATTCACTAAGCTCAAGTGCCTCCTACCAACAGCCGCTGATAAAATATTAAAAGATTTTCCTTGTGTAATGCCTCTGGAGAGCCGTCTTGCTGATATACTAGACTGTGATTGACAACTTTGAGACCTTGCTGGAAGCCACAAAAGTGTATCTATAATATTATGCTCAATTGCGCAAGTTTTTTTTTTTTTCCTAAATGGGGCTAGAAATAACATACCACAGAGTGGTGGGCTTTTAAGAAGCAGGATATTCTTCCCAGTCTAAATGAAGTTTAACTGCCTTGTTATTAGACACTATGCACTTCAGGAATGTCAAAAGGAAAACAAAGCCTAAAACCAAAAACATAAGAATAAAGAGTGTATTGTACTTAAAGATATATTGAATAGTTCTGGAGGGTTAAGACCTAACCGACAGAAATTATAGATAGGAAAGTGATAAAGTTAGAATACGAAGTATCCCTTCAACAGTTCATGCCTTGAAAATTTGTTTTTTGTTTTACTCTTGGGGAGGTGCTTAAAGTGTTAAGATGTAGGACTAGCTAGAAGTAGGTCACTGGTAAGCTGGACTTTAGAAAAGTTTTTTTCTGGGGCTTCTTCCTGTCTGATTCCCGTCCACTGTGAAGTAAGCAGCCCCCTTCCATACACGATCCGTCCACCATGACGTCTAGTCTCTTCTAAGGCCTAATGAAATGGAACCACTGACCACAGACTGAAAGGTCTTCAGCTGTGATCCAAAATAAGCATATCTCTTTTTAAGTTGGTCCATTAGATATTTTTGTCAAAGTCCTGGAATACAAAAGGAAATGTTTTCTGTGTTACTAATATATTTTGTAAGCACAGTGATGTGGCTAATTGATTTATGTGCATAATCATTATTCAACTGAAATCCAAATATCGGTGATCGTATCTCCAGTTTCTTTTTAGAATTAAGAACCCAAAATTCAGAAAAGTAAGGGAAATTCTTTTCAAGTTCTTAATATGTAAGAGACTTAACTTGAATTGGAACCCAGATAAACTTAGCTTCAAGTAGCACCATGAAATTAGTTCATTGTAAATACCACAATACTCAAGTATGTTACAGAGGTACTCTGAGGACCTTTGCAAGAACCTATGTGAAGATGTAGGGTAGAGGGAATAGATAGCAGAGGTATAAGGGAGTGTCATTTATTCCCTTGGTGAGCTCCATCAGTGGGTTTATGGAAAGGATAGAAGAAGACAAGTCCAATGAAGCTGTAGGGTTTATATTTGACTCCAGCGAGAAAAACATAGACTGGGCATGGAGCATTTTGTTGCTTATTAGTATATTATCACATCATGAATTCAGAGTGCAGTGAAAATTACAATGTGATCTTGAGGCCAGTAGGGTTTTAATATTTGGGGAAGCACTTTCTTTACAGAGGGTAGAAGGTGTGAAAGAGAACATTTCACTGTGGCTTTCTGGAGAGAAATGTGTAGCACCTGGAAACTGAAAAAAGTACATTAGATCTAAAGACCATGTGAGTTATTAGAAAATGAAGAAACTCTTAGATAATGTGTAGGAATCATTTTTCTAATTTAGAAGGCATTGATTATAAACTATCATACTTGGCATATAATGCTAAACATAACTTTATGTCATAAGCTTACATAACAACTGCTTTATCATCTGTTTCTGGTGTGACCTGTTTTTGTTATCTTGTCATGTCCTGTCACCTTTGGCCACACTAAAATATTACACACACACATACACACAGACACACACAGACACACACACAGACACACACACACACACCTTTTTTGTTCCTCATCTCACTTAACTATGTTCCCAATGACTAATTATAATAATAAAACGCAGTCATCCTAGGACATGTGAATAATTTGACCTCTCATGTTTCTTCTGTTCCTTTTGTGATGTGTATGTCATTTGTGTGTATTATGTATTTTTTCAGTGATGTACATGCACATATGGAGACTATTGTGTGCACATTCAGAGACCAGGGGGCATCAGATATGTTTCCTTATCATCCTGAGTTCTATTTCCTTAAGACATGATCTCTCACTGAACTTGTAGTTTGCCTTATCTTGTAGAATGGATTGTAGTGGGTTCTTGGATCTACATGTCCCCAGTGGTGGAAGTTTGATGGAGAAAAGTCTTTATAGGTTAACATATTGGAATACATGCTCTGCAGTTGATGGAAATGTTTGAGAAGAATTGGAAAGTGTCACTTTGTTAGAGGGGGTTTGTCTTTGGTGGTGGGATTTAAGGTTTTAAAAGACTGTGATTTCCAGTGTGTGCTCTCTCCTCTCCTCCCCTCTCCTCCTCTCTCTCTCTCTCTCTCTCTCTCTCCCTCCCTCCCTTGTACTTTTGGACTAAGATATTAGTTCTTAGCTGTTTCTTTGCTCCACCATCATGGATTCTAACCCTCTGAAACTGTAAGCTAAATTAAACCCTTTTTAAGTAAGTTGCAAAAGTAACAAACACTTTAGCTATTGGAATGAAAGTAAGGCCTTTCTTTTTTTTTTTTAGACGGGAACTTGGGAGCTGGGGATTTGAACTTAGTTTAGTTCCTCATTCTTGCACAATGAATACTCATAAAAACTAACTAAGCCATCTTCCAGGATCCTCATGTCTTTTATAACTGAGTTTATCCACAATCTCTGTGGGAGTATCTTAGAGTAGAGCCTGTGTATGCTAGAAGTGACAAATCTGAGATCACTGTTGTCTGTCCCTCTCCACACCCTTGGTTTGATTATCTGGATGTGTTTAGGTTTCCCACTAGTCTTCTGCCTGTATCACTTATTTCTTTGGTACTTGTGAGTAAACGTTTTCTATTTCGACTTTTCTTTAATTTCACTGTACTGCATCTGATACATATAACAAGCCATAGAAGATAATATAATTCATGCTACACCATTTCTTCTTTTTTTTTCTGGGATTCTTTCTTTTGTAATCTTTTTTTTTTATTGGCTGTTTTATTTACATTTCAGGGATGATGCCCTTACCCTATTTCCCTCTCACCCAGGAACCCCTTATCATATCCCCCTTCCTCCTACTTCTATGAGGATGTGCCCCCATCCACCCTCCTACTCCTACCTCTCTACCCTCGAATTCCCCCACACTGAGCATCCAGCCTTCATGGGACTAAGGATCTCCTCTCCCACCTATGCACTATAAGGGCATCCTTCCCTACATATATAGCTGAAGCCATGAGTCCCTCCCTATGTGTTCCCAGGCTGGTGGTTTAGACTCTGGGAGCTCTGATTGATTGGCATTGTTGCTCCCCTTATGGGGCCTCGAACCCTTTCAGGTCCTTCAGTCTCCTCCCTAACTCCTCCATTGGGAACCCTGTGATCAGTTCAAAGGTTATCTGTGAGCATCCGCCTCTGAATGTGTCAGATTGTGGTAGACCTCTAAGGAGACAGCTGTATCAGGCTTCTGTCAGCATGCACTT
Organism: Grammomys surdaster; assembly: GCF_004785775.1. Lineage (NCBI taxonomy): Eukaryota > Metazoa > Chordata > Mammalia > Rodentia > Muridae > Grammomys > Grammomys surdaster. Next base: position 1,967,704 of record NW_021604594.1, read on the forward strand.
CCTGACATCCTCATCAGCATCTACTTTTGGTGACTGCATATCGGATGGATACCCAGGTCGAACAGTTTCTAGACGGCCCCTCCTTCAGTTTCTGTCCCACTCTTTGTCTCCATATTTGCTCCCATGAATGTTTTGTTACTCCTTCTAAGAATGACTGAAACTCCCACACTTGGTCTTCCTTCTTCATGAGCTTCATGTGGTCTGTGAGTTGTGGTTGTGGTATTGCAAGCTTCTGGGATAATATCCAATTATCAGTGAGTGAATACCATGTGTGTTTTTTTGTGATTGGATTACCTCAATCAGGATGCTATTTTCTAGTTCCATCCATTTACCTAAGAATTTCATGAAGTCATTGTTTTTAGTAGCTGAGTAATACTCCATAGTGTAAATGTATCATATTTTTTGTATCCATTCCTCTGTTTAAGAACATCTGGGTTCTTTCCAGCTTCTGGCTATTATAAATAAGGGTGCTATGAACACAGTGGAGCATATGTCCTTGTTATATGTTGGAGCATCTTCTGGGTATATGCCCAGGAGTGGCATAGCTGGGTCCTCAGGTAATGCTATGTCCAATTTTCTGAGGAACCACCAGACTGATTTCCGCCAGACTGAGTGGTTGTACTAGCTTGCAATCCCACCAACAATGGAGGAGTGTTCCTCTTTCTCCATATCCTTGCCAGCATCTGCTATCACCTGGGTTTTTGATCTTAGCCATTCTGAGTGGTGTGAGGTGGAATCTCAGGGTTGTTTTGATTTGCATTTCCCTGATGACTAAGGGTGGTGAGCATTTATTTAGGTGCTTCTCAGCCATGCTCGTTTCCTCAGTTGAGAATTCTTTGTTTAGCTCTGTACCTATAGCAGCCCAAGCTGCTCCACACTCGGGGGTCACCCTTATCTGCCTGAGCTGCTGCTTCAATCTGTGGGTCAGGGTCTAGCAAGAGACAGAGTGGGGACAGAGGGATGAGAGACTCGAAGAAACAAGACAAAGTCTGGTCTATTCTCTCCTTGAGTCTCTCCTCAAGTCTCGCCTTTATTGAAAGGAAATCATGGATATATATAAGCACAAGCAGGGGAACACAGCTGAAGACACTTTACCACATGCATCTTGCAGCTGGGGGCAATAAACAACAAAACAAGATATGTAAAAAAAGCAGGATAATTATCAGAGTGTGCTCAGCTGTTGTAGGCTGTTGAAAACAAGTCTCTTGTCAGGGTATATGGCTTGGGATGGCTGCAAAGATGATAGTCACTTTCTGCTCAGAGTCAGCTCCCGACAGGTCCCCCTTTTTAAATTTGTTTTCAAAAGGGAAGGCTGGGAAAACTTACAGAAACCGTGCCCGTCTTAGGTTGGAACAAAGGACCCCAGCCTCCCTTTCCCATCTCTGAATACTCAACAGCCATTGATTGAGCTCCTGTCTTAGGATGGTGAGGCCTCCCAGTTTGTGGCAAGAGTCTTGAAGTGTTCTCTTACCCGTCATTGACTATCTAGCTTAGCGTGTAAGTTAGGGGTTAATCCTCGTCAGTCTTGATGACAGAGGTTTTGGAGTCCCCTACTTCCAGCCTGTAATAACGGACCTGTATGGGTTTCATTTGAATAACATCTATCTGTTGTCATACAAAAGCCATCAGTTTGTTGAACAGCATGAACCTGAGAGACAAGAGACTTAGCAATGCCTGAGTGGTTAGTGCAAAAGCAACACTCTTTTTAGGGTAGCACATAACTCCCTCTGTTGGAGGAGTAAAAAGTATAAACCTCTTCTATTCTGTAGCACTATTTCAGCTAAGAAGGATAATGAATTTTACAGATGCATGGTAGCAGATTCCATTCTTTCTAAATCTAAATCTATAGAAGTACAGAACTGATCATAGCTTTGATCTTAACAAAACAAATAAAGAAAATCCCTGTTCCTGCCCCAGTCAATCCTAAACCCAAAAAACAACTATAGTAACTGTGGTAATGGATTTTCTCCTGAGTCTAAACAATGTACTCCCACTAAATCATAAATCAGGGAACCAAAAGTCCAATAGAGCCACCCTGGAGGTGTGCATTGTGATGTCTTCTTCCACACTGAGAACTTCCCAAGTCAGGTATGCTGGTTGATCTGCTCCTGTTTGAAGACAATTGTGAAGCATCTTCATGTTTCCTGCAAAGAAAAAATATGCTTCTCAGGGGGTTTCTCCTCCCTGGATTTGTTATTAATGTCTATTTGTTTGATCAATCTTTCTGGCAGCCAGCTTGCGGCATCTGCCATTTGGGAATATATGCAGACAGAACCTCTTCCCCAGATAAGTACTGGATCTGGTCCATTCCAGGTTCCAGTTAATGGGTCTTTCCAGAGGACTATTGCAAAATTCTTTTTGGTATCAGGATGCCAGAATTTATCTGCAGCAGATTTTCCTTCAGAATCCAAAATTAAGAAATTTAAAATTTCTGGAGGATCCCTTGGTAGGGTACCATTCTCCTTTTTGAATTTTTTTCAGTGGTTAGGGACCACTGATCCACCCAGACGGGCGAGTCTCCCTTCCAGGTGATGGGATCAGCACAACACCCTAGGGGTGCAGCTGAATCAATAGCCCCCATCAAAAATACCCCAAGCCTCTTCTTCCAGAGTTACCATGGACCTGAATAGAATGAGTAATCCCATTTTCACTTTGTCCTAATCCTTTCACTGGAGAAAATCCAGAGTTTATCATTTGAGCCGTGATTACTTCATTAGGGCTTCACATAATCAGTTCCAACTGGGATAATAGATCTCTGCCACAGAGATTAATGGGAAGGCCTGGGATGACATAGGGTTGTATATTCCCTGTATTCCCTTCTCTATCTTTCCATGTCAGCACCTTAGAGCTTTGCTGTGGATTTTGACTTTGGTCAATACCCCTTAAATTAGTTAAAGTTGGGGTCAGAGGCCAGGTGGCAGGCCAATCACTTTGTTTGATAATCGTCACATCAGCTCCTGTATCAACCAAACCTTGGAATGCAATATTCCAAGCAATATTGTCATCACAGGTTTTTGTTTAACTATAGGTTGTACCCAGTATGCATCAGAGGAACCAAAGCCTTTATCCCCTCTCTTAGGACTCTTATATTTGTGATTAGTAGGAATCAATGGAAGTAACAATAGTTGAGTTATCCTCCTTCCTGTAGGAATAGTGACTATATTCTGTATTGCCTTGGCCATTACCTTAATCTCACCTTGATAATCATTGTCTATAACTCCAGGAAAAATTTGTAGTCCCTGCATAGTAGCACTGCTTCTTCCCACTATCAGGCCAAACACATTTGGATAGAGTGGTCCAAACACTCCAGTGGGTAAGGCCCGAGGTCCCATTTTTGGGGTTTATACTGTGTGGGTGGCAGAACTGAGGTCTAGTCCTGCGCTTCCTGGGGTTGCTCAACTAAGTTCTGAAAGGGGTTGTTTGCTGGTATGATACTGACTGCCCCATAAGCCTGTTTTGGCTTGTGTTGGCTCGAGGCCTAGGGCTGGCCCCTGTTCCTGTTTCCCTGATTATGTGAAAAGGTGTTTCCTTGTGCACCTGTCCTGGACCTACATTGATTAGCCCAATGCCTTCCACGTTTGCAATGTGGGCATAGGCCAGGCTGTTTTCTAGGTTGTGTCTGGGTTAACTCATTTTCTGCTTTGCAATATTTTGCAAAGTGTCCAGGCTTGCCACATTTAAAACAGGCCCTTTTGTCTTTACTTGCCAGAAAATCTCTTACCAATTGTCCTTGCATGGCGGCTGCCATAGCTGAGCCTTGTTGGTAGGAGGGCCCTATGTCAGAACAGAGTTTGATATATCCAGTAAGGTCTGCCTCTTTCCTATGGGGTCTAATCGCCACTTGACAGGCAGGATTGGCATTTTCATATGCAAGTTGTTTCACATAATCTACACCTGCCTCTGCATTACCAAAAACTTTCCTGCTGTTGTCATTAATCGATGAACAAAATCAGAAAATCTTTCGTCAGGCCCTTGTCTGACTGAGGTCAGAGATGCATCAGGGTCTCCCTTTACGGGAGTTTGCGCCAAGCCTTCATGGCATTTTGAATTTGAGCTAATAAGCCTGGGTCATATTGCATCTGGTTATCACTAGAAGCAAATTGCCCTTCTCCTACTAACACATCAAAGGACCAACCATTACCTGCCTGAATGTTTCTCCTAGCTGTCTCTTTACAATTCTCATGACATTCTGATTTCCAAATAAGATAGTCACCACCACTAAGAACTGCTCTCACTAGAGTATTCCAATCACCAGGAGTCACCCACTCCTCTGCAACAGATTCTAAGATTGCAAAAGTAAAGGGAGCAGTGGCACTGTATTGTGCCACCGAATTTTTTAATTCTTTAACAATTTGAAAATTAAACCCTGTGTGATGTCTCCACGCAACCCCTTGAGCGTCTTTAGTCTCTGATACAGGGAAAACCTCAGCCTCTCCCGCCTCTGGCTGATCTGTGGCTGAACTAAAACCAGAGGACAGTGGCTGCCTTTGGACTCTGGGTTGAGGAACTAGAGGACCTGAGGAATTTTCCTTGCCCTCTTGAGACCTCTTCCCTGTCTTTAATTTTTGTAGCTGATTAATTAAGTCCTGATATTCTTCCTCTAATTCTATTTGTTGTTTAAGGAGAGAAATTTGTTGTTTAAGAAAAGAAATTTTGTCCTGCAACTCCTTTCTGTGATCTACAACCACCATCTCCATAGCAGGAGCATCTGGAGGTGGAGGAGCATAGGGAGGAGGCCTACGGGAAGAGGGCGATTCAGGGTCGTAATATTTGGATGCCTCTTCCTCTAGGTCAGCACAATCCAGCTCTGACAAGTCAATTACTTCAACCTTTGGTCGTATTTTGGATTCTATGCTTTTCTTTTTCTTTTGAACATGAAAGAGCATTTAAACAGCGAAACAGAAGCAAACAATTAACACACGTGAGCAGCAAACAACAACAACAACAAAAAAACAGAGAGTTGAATTCAGGGTGACTTATTTCTTGCCCCATTATCATTACTATGACCTACTGGTCTCCACACGGCAAGTTCCCATGGCAATCACCTCTGTTTCACTTCTGAATTTTCAGTGGACCCTTCTTCTGGTAACAACGTCCCTCACTGGGTCTCTCCTTCTTGCTGTCCCTCGTTGAGCGCCACTTTGTAGCGGCCTGAGCCGCCCCACGTTCGGGGGTCACCCTATATCTGCCCGAGCTGCTGCTTCAATCTGTGGGTCAGGGTCTAGCAAGAGAGAGAGTGGGGACAGAGGGATGAGAGACTTGAAGAAACAAGACAGAGTCTGGTCTATTCTCTCCTTAAGTCTCTCCTTGAGTCTCGCCTTTATTGAAAGGAAATCATGGATATATATATATAAGCACAAGCAGGGGAACACAGCTGAAGACACTTTACCACATGCATCTTGCAGCTGGGGGCAATAAACGACAAAACAAGATATGTAAGAAAAGCAAGATAATTAACAGAGTGTGCTCAGCTGTTGTAGGCTGTTGAAAACAAGTCTCTTGTCAGGGTATATGGCTCGAGATGGCTGCAAAGATGATAGCCGCTTTCTGCTCAGAGTCAGCTCCCAACATGTACCCAATTTTTTAATAGGGTTATTTGGTTGTCTGGAGTCTAATTTCTTGAGTTCTTTGTATATACTAGATATTAGCCCTCTGTCTGATGTGGGATTGGTAAAGATCTTTTCTTAATCTGTTGGTTGCTGTTTTGTCCTATTGACAGTGTCCTTTGCCTTACAGAAACTTTGCAAGTTTATGAGGTCCCATTTGTCAATTCTTGATCTTAGAGCATAAGTCATTGGTGTTCTGTTCAGGAACTTTTCCCCTGTGTCCAAGTATTCAATGTTCTTCCCCACCTTCTCTTCTATTAGTTTCAGTGTATCTGGTTTTATGTCAAGGTCCTTTATCCACTTGGACTTGAGCTTTGTACACGGAGATAAGAATGGATCTATTTGCATTCTTCTACATGTTATCCTCCAGTTGATCCAGCACCATTTGTTGAAAATGCTGTCCTTTTTCTACTGGATGGTTTTAGCTCCTTTGTCAAAGTTCAAGTGACCATAGGTGTGGGGTCCATTTCTGGGTCTTCAATTCTATTCCATTGATCTTTCTACCTGTCTCTGTACCAATACCATGCAGTTTTTATCACTATTGCTCTGTAGTGCAGCTTGAAGTCAGGGGTTGTTCCTCCAGAAGTTCTTTTATTGTTGAGGATACTTTTGGCTATCCTGGGTCTTTTGTTATTTCAAATGGTTCAATATTTATAAATCAATCAATGTAATCCACTATATTCAAAGAAAAAAAGCACATGATCTTCTCACTAGGTGCTAAGAAAGCACTTGATAAAATTCAACATCCCTTCATGGTAAAAGTCTTGGAAGGATCAGGAATTCAAGGCCCATGCCTAAACATAGTAAAAGCAATTTACAGCAAACCAGTAGCTAACATCAAACTAAATGGAAAGAAACTTGAAGCAATCCCACTAAGATCAGGGACTAGACAAGGCTGCCTACTCTCTCTCTACATATTCAAAATAGTACTGGAAGTCCTAGTCAGAGCAATTAGACAACAAAAAGAAGTCAAAAGGATACAAATAGGAAAGGAAAAAGTCAAAATACACTCTTTGCAGGTGATATGGTAGTATACTTAAGTAACCCCAAAACTTCCACCAGAGAACTCCTAAACCTGAGAAACAACTTCAGCAAAGTGGCTGGTTGTAAAATCAACTCAAACAAATCAGTAGCCTTCCTCTATTCAAAAGATAAACAGGCTGAGAAATAAATTAGGGAAATGACATTCTTCACAATAATCACAAATAATATTAAATACCTTGGTGTAAATCTAACCAAGCAAGTGAAAGATCTGTATTACAAGAGCTTCAAGTCTCTGAAGAAAGAAATTGAAGAAGATCTCAGAAGATGGAAAGAACCCCATGCTCATTAATTGGCAGGATTACTATAGTAAAAATGGCCATCTTACCAAAAGCAATCTACAAATTCAGTGCAATCCCCATTAAAATCCCAACTCAATTCTTCACAGAGTTAGAAAGAGAAATTCTGAAATTCATTTGGAATAACATACTACACCCTTTCCTATGACTTTGTTTGTTTCATTTTTGTTTCAGAATGTGTATATGTATATATATATGATTCTAAATAAAAGCAATGTGCTATATTGATAAATATATTTTATATATTTTAGTATGTGAATCTCATGTATCAAAACTGACAACTCGATCGAAAATGGAAAATGTCATAAATTAATGTTTTATATTTATGCAATATTTCGGCAAATATCTATGTTCTTTGACTTTTTATAGTTAACACTTTTATTATGAATTATTAGTAAAGAAGGTAAATTCATAATACTTGCTATTTGTTTCATCTAAATATGCGCAAAAATGTAATTCTATCAAAATATGTTGAGGTTATCTTTAATAGATGGTAAATTCCTTGAGAAAGGATTTATTTTTTTAAGTTTTTTTGTGACAGGATTTATCTGGGTAACTCTGGCTGTTACAGAACTAGCTCTGTAGACCAGGTTGATCTTGAAGTCATAGAGATACATCTGCCTCAGCCTCCCAAGGACTGGGATTAAGCTGAGCAACCACCATTGCCCAGGCAAGAGGATGATATTTTAGTAGTTATTTTTATGTACATTCATATACTATATTCATTATCACATAGAAATACGTGTAAATAGATTGTTGACAATGTTCATTTTTTAATAAAGACTGAAAACATTGCTTCCTTACTTTTAATTGGCACAACTATGAGTTTGTCTTTTTTATTTATTAGATCTCTTTAGCTTCTCAGTCTTGTAATTTGAAATTCTAATACACATTTCAGATTGTTTTATCATCCACTTGAATTGTCCTCTTCATTATCTTGGAATTCCATATTTATCACAGATAATATTTTCTGTCTGCAATCTTATTTACCTTTTGACACTATTATTTCTTTATTTTGACAATACTTTGTGTGACCCAGGTATTAGTTCTATTTCCCATTGTTAAAACAATGAGCAAAACTAAAGGGACAAAGGCCTTGACTTGGTTTATAGCTTTACCAAACATGCTGTCAGGAGTGGAAGATAGCTGGTCACATGGGGTCCTCATCAGGACACAGAGAGTGGACAGAAAGTGGAGGTGGATTATAAAATTTCAAGGTCTACTTACAGAGATCCATTTTTTCTAGTCAGCCTCCATGTCCAAAAGGTTCCACAACCTTCTCAGTTTCATTAGTTGGGGACCAAGTCTGAAACCATTTGAGCCTATGGAGAACATTTCACATTTAAACCATAACACTGCATGTATTTGCATTGTTTTAACATCAATATACTTGTGTTTTAGCTTTAATGTTGTCCTGTAGCCAAGTAAGATAGATTTTCTTCTTTCAAATTACATCCTAACAATATATATCTTTTAACTTGACTATGTAGAGTATTTATATCTAATGTATTATCAATTTATTAATGTTTAAATTTTCTGTCATATTGAGTTTTTTCTATATTTCCCTTGTTCATTTTTATGAATAACAAAATTTGTACTTGTCATCTCATCTTCACTGTCAGTTTAGTGAGGATATGGCTTTGTTTTATTTCTTTAGTGATACACACACACACACACACACACATAAAATTAACATTTGTTTTTGTGTGTGTGTGTGAACTTACACATGCACATGCCTCATGGAGGCCAGAAGTTGATGTCCTGTGTCATTCAATGTGGTTCACCACTTTGTTTTTCTAGACAAGTTCTCTCATTGTATTTGAGGTGCTGTGTCAGTTAAATCCAACAGCAATCCTGGGATCGACTTTTCTCTGCCCCTTTAGGACTCTGTGATTACAAATATATCACATACAATATTTTATATTTCTGTTAGGGACCTGAGCTCAGGTCTTCATGCTTGTGCAATAAACATTTTCCCACTGAATCTTCTCCCTAGCATTATCATACGTATGTGTTTGTGTGTCTATGTGTTTCCATATGTATTCATGTACATATTTATGCTTACATGTGTGTAGGTAAATGGGGTTTTGTGTAAGCATGTGTGTGTAGGAACAAAGTTGATGCCAGCAAAGTCTCTCACTGAATCCAGAGTTTAAGAATCCCAAATGGTCTAGCTTTCTCACCTAGATATCTTCTCTCTGTAGCTCTCCAATGCTGATATTACAAGTAATGGCCACACTTGCTCATTGGTTTGGGGGCTACAAACTCTAGTCCATGCACTTGTGTGAGGCAAGTGCTTTATGTAATGTTCATACTCAGTTTTAACATATCCATATTTATTTTAAATACTTCACTAACTTCTTGAACACATGTCCTTAGGCCAAATGTTTCTTTTTATTTTTTAATATTTTGATCTAGTTTTGCAATTCATTACAATTGTATACCTACCATAAATTCAACAAAATTTTTCTTTTTCATCTTTATTGAAAATAGATTTTTACTCACATAACTATAGTTTCCCTTCTCTCCATTCCTCCCTGGTCCCCTTCATCCCCCGTGCCCATTCAAATCCATACTTTTCTGTCTCTTACTATAAATCTAACAGTTGATGCCTTTAGTCTCTTGGCAGCAGGCTGGATTGTATGTGTGAGTCCACATAGGACCTTAGTCCAACAACTTAATTAGATGCAAATAAATTCTGATATTGGAATTGTATCTTTTTTAAATCATTGACTTTATAGCTAAAAACCATATATAAATGACTACATACCGTATTTTATTTCCTGAGTCTGGGTTTACTCACTCACTGATGTTTTCTAGTTCTATCCATTTTCCTGTAAATTTCATTTTCTTGAAACAGCAGAGTAATACCCACTGTGTAAATGTATTACATTTTAAAATCCATTCTTCTCTTGAAGAACATCTAGGTTGTTTCCAGTTTCTGGCTATTATAAATAGACCAGCAGTGAACATGGTTGAGCAAGTATTCCTGAGGTAGGATAAAGTTTCCTTTGGTTATATGTCTGAGTGATATAGCTGGATTTTGAGGTAGGTTGATTCTCATCTTCCTCAGGAACCACCACAAGATTTGCATAGTAGCTGTACAAGTTTGTACTCCCACAAATAATAGATGAGTGTTCTCCTTACTCCACATCCTTGTCATCATAAGATGTAACTGTTTATTTTTTCTTAATTAATCTTAGCCATTATGACAGTTGTAAGAGGAAATCTCAAAGTAGTTTCGCTTTGCATTTCTCTGATGACTAATGATAACATACACTCCTTAGTGTTTCTCAGACATTTGAGCCTTCAGACATACAGCCCAAATTTTAGTGTACAAGTGGGATTTTTATTTATTTGTTTTTTAAATGAAATTGGGGGGCTCTTAGTGATATATGGACGTTAAGGATTGTGATGTCCTCTTAGTAGGTTTTTTCTTTGGTGAGTTTGCATTGCCCTTCCCTGTGTCTTCTGATTAGTTTTGGTTTCTAGTCTATTTTGGCATGAGGTGATGTCTGTCCTTGATGGTTAGGTGTGTTTCTTGGATAGGGCAGAAGGATGGATCCTACTTTCTCATCCATTCTGTTAGTCTTATGTCTTTTTACTGTGGAATTGGGACCTTGATGTTGAGAGACATTAACGAGCAGTGTTTGTTGATTCCTGTTACTTTGATGTGGTTTATATACATGTGTGTATGTGTGTGTATGTTTGTGAGTGTGCACACTCACATGTTCATGTGTGTACACTCACATGTGTATGTGTGTATGCATGCATGTGCATGTTTCCTTAATTTTGATTTGCTTTTTGGGGATTATTTAAGTCTTGTGATCGCCTTCCAGAGTTGATGGCTGGGATATAACAATGAGTTGGGGAAGAAGATTGGAGAGATTCAAAGGCCAATGTGATCCAGTGGAGATGGGGTCATGGGGGGAAGGGAGGCTGCTGCAGGAGGTGGTCTGCTACAGTGTTTGGAATAAGACTTGGAGATTAGATTTGAAGTATAGGAGAAAATTGTGAAGATCTGCAGTTAGCCTCCCTTGCCAGAGTGTCGTCAAACATTTTAAGTATTTTAGTTTATTTTATTTAATTGTGGTGGTGGGAAGCACATTCAGGCACTTACTTATGGTTGACAAATATTCTATTATATTTCTAGTATTATCCATTTTCAACATTTTTGAAATTTGTAAAATTTGAGTTTTAAAATGTTAAGGGAAAAATAATCACCTTTTAGATTTATCTATGCTTACTGTGTCTTCTTTTCATTTCTTTGAATTCACCAATATCCCTACTTTAAATGATTCTCCTTTTCCTGAAGACTTTCTATTAATATTTTGTTTGATTTGACTCTGATATCAAACAATCTTTTCAGTTGTCAGTTTTTTTATTAAGTAAAGTTTGTTATTTTTTTAAAAAGGCATTTTTATTTTTCTCCTGGAGAATAATGAGCTATTTGGTGGCTTCTTTTATTTCAGTATTAGACTCATGTCATTTCATGGTTTTATGATTTGTATAATATATAACTAGAATTCTGTATTAATTGCTACCTTTGTCATTTTCAGTGTTCTTTCTTTCTCAGCCCTTTTGCCTATTCTTACCCAGGGATATCTGCCTTTCCAATGATGCACTTCCATCTTTAGGATTCACATTTGGTTATTTTTTCATAGTTTGAATCTCTCTTTTGTGTTAATTAATACTCTGCTCTTTTGAGCATGTGGAATGATTCTAGTTGCTCTTCAGAGTGCTCTGTCCTGCTCATTTCACCACACCAGGCATTTTCTGTGTCTGTTTCCATTACTTGACTTTTATCCAGATAAGAAGCTCTATATTTCTGGTTTTGAAGATTTACTATTCTATGTTATGTTAGAAATTGTAAGTGTCTTATTTGGATGTGTTAGGATGCTGATATTTGAAGAGAAAATTTCAGTTGTTGTCAACTATATAGATCCCTATGGCTTCACTTTCAGCTCTGACAGGACAGATGGAGAGCATGTTATGTTGGGGATGATTGAATGGAAGATTTTGCAAGCAACAATTCTTTTCAAGTCAACTAGGACGTGAAACTTTACGTCTCCATCTCATATTTCTGTAAATTGCCTCAAGGCAAGAATCTGTAGTAGTTTTGTGACTAACTTCATTTAATTTTCATGTTTCAGCCACTAGTCCAATTTTCTTGTTTTTGAGGGCCCCGAGCATGCATGTTCTGGGTTCTGTCACAGAGCTATTCCTTCAGCCCGTCTTTAAAACCCTGCAAATAAATTGATGACATCAAAACTATCTTAATGGGTTATAAACCAATTATTGTAGATATAAAGTAATCTATAGGCCCATGATTCTAGCACAGCATCCTTCTCCACAAGAAGAGTATATCCTTTTTAAAAATAATTCTACCTAAATACAAAGTTTATATTCAATAATAACTGTACAAAATATTGAGGCAAAATATAATTTTTAGAATAAAATAATTAATCTGTATAAATTTTGATGACTAACATTTCTTCTATAGAATGCATATTTGAATGTACACGAATATTTGTGTTTTACATTCATATTTTATTAGTAAAAACATTATATTTGGTTAAACATATAATGTGTTGCTTTTAGTTGAATATCAAATTTAAAACCCGTACAAATAGCTAAGGTGCTACAAAATATTCAATAATATTACACTTTAAATAAGAATATCACTATAAACATTTTTAAAAACATTTATAATAATGCCTTTAAAAGAAGAATAAAAATTCAAAGTAAACCTTTTATTTGAGTTTATTAGGAAAGCCAATTCATATTTCAATAATGGTGAGAAAGGAGCCATCAGAAGAAATAAGCAATAAAATTACAAGCAAGGAATTTGAGTCAATGTGACATAAAAGACAGCACTAAGTCAAATTCACAAAGGCAGAAGAAGTTTCTCACAGTTATAAACAAGGCCAGTAAAATAGCTGAGGAGGTAAAAGGCACTTGCTGCCAAGCCTGTCTACCAGGATTCAATCCCTAGAGCCTATGTTGCAGAAGACAGAACCAACTGTGTAAGTTGTCCTGTGCTCCTCCCCCATATATACACACACACACATATATATATATGTATATAGTACATATGCTATATACTCAATGGCAAATATGCATGCTTGCACACATACATAAATAAAATTAAAAACATAGATTAGAGTAAATGAACAAAGTTCCAATTTTCTAAAAGGTCAGTTTGTGATTCCAAGGCATGGCTATGAAATACTCAAGACTGAGGATAACAGAAGTTGCCAATGAGTGGTACACATTAATATAAATATTCTTTATCTTCTTTGTCCCATAATTTAATGTGAAAAAAATTTGTAACCAACAGCAGGATTTTCTGTGAATTTAATGATTAATCTTGACTCACTCAGTTATATCCAAATAGCTTTCATCATGTAGTAATGGTTATCTAAAGCATTGCTCTGTGTATGTCAAAGTTTATAAACATTTACTTAGTCTCTATCCTTTACAATATTTTTGAAATTATTTCTCTCACCCTTTATGCTCTTTTAATTTTATACTTTCCCTGAAAAAAAAAAAAACTACTTTAGCTGTGGTCAAAAACCAAGTTCAAAACTGCTAAGCCTTTATCTCTTTCTTTTCTCACCCCTAAGGAGTAAAGAATAGGAAGAGGTTTACTATATTTTCTAAATACTACTTATATGTATAACTTTTTGCCACATATATCTTTTTATTTATTTATTTTGTCAAAATGATTCTAGCACAGCATCCTTTCCCACAATATGTCAAATAAATGCCTCATTTATTGAATGTAGTATCTGTATTCAACATCCTGGAATTAAGTTCTTGGTTATTTTTCTTATCTATTTTTAAATCTGGAGTTATTTGATACAATCATATATTATTATTCATTAATTGTCTCTTTATGTTAATGAGAATATTCTGATATAGTGAAATAATTAACAACTTATTGTTATTCATCATCGCAAGGAAAAGGGCACTCTGCTCAAAATCGTGTAGGTTTCAATAATTGGTTCATTGAGTCAATAAAAAAGAAATTAGCTTTCTTAATCTTGCAAAAGCAATTTGTATAAAGATCTTGGGGCACTTAAGAACAAGAGAGAAAGAATGATCAATCTTCTAGAAGAAATAGATTTGATGAACTTATTAAGATACTGATATTTTTTAAAAGCAGAGCATATACTCCATTTGAGAAGTTTTAATTTTATATTTTTACTCATGTTACATTTTATATTTATACTCATCTTTATAACTTAGAATTAGTTTATACATATAGATTCTAGTTTTAAAAAGTCTTTTTGCAACTTTTTTTAAAGAGCACTTTATGTTTTAGGGCAATTTTAGGTTTACAGACTAATTGAAAGTAGAAATAATTCCCGAGCACCCCACCCCCACAGCTCCTTCTATACAGCCTCCCAGCCCCACAGTACTGTATTTATTTTCAGTGGTTCAAAGATTTGGTAAACAACGAAAAACTTTTATTTACATCAGTATGAGAGTTGTGAAGGAACCAATTTTATTTAAACAAATACTAAGGAAAGAGATTGCTTGGTTTATGGTAAGAATATATTTAGCTTTGCTAAGAAAAAGCCAAGTTGTCTCAATGAGGTCACTACTCAGTGTTGCTACCATACAATATTAATTTAAAAAAAAAAAACTAAGGGGAGGCCCCAAGGCCTGACACTATTACTGAGGCTATGGAGCAGTCATGAAAAGGGACCTATCATGACTGCTCTCCAAAAGACCCAACAGGCAGCTGAAAGGATCAGATGAAGATATTTGCACCCGACCAATGGACAGAAGTTGCTGACCCCTGTGGCTGAATTAGGGAAAAGCTCGAAGAAGCTGAGGAGGAAAGGATCCTGTAGGAGGACCAGCAATCTCAATTAACCTGGACCCCTGAGATATCTCAAACACTGGACCACAATCAGGGAGCGTACACCAGCTGATATGAGATCCCCCAGCAGTTATACAGCAGAGGACTGCCAGGTCTGGTTTCAGTCAGAGAAGATGCACCTAAACCTCAAGAGACTGGAGGCCTCAGGGAATGATGAGGCCTGGTGGGATGGGGTGAGGGGCATCCTCGTGGAGATGGTGGGGAGGAGGTATTGGATGTGGAACAGTCAGAGGGTGGACCTGGAGGGGGATAAAATCTGGAGTGTGAAAAACAAAAGATTAAATAAAATTAAAAAGAAAAAAAAAACTAAGGGCAAGTGACTGTAGAGATGGCTCAGTTGCCATGAAAGCATGATAACCTGTGTTCTAGTTCCCAGCACCCATGTCAAGACAAGAATGGCTACATAGACCTGCAAGCCCAGCATTGCTATGGGGCACTGGGAAACAGATGTCAAGAAGCCTTGAGAAGAGAGCTTAGTCCAAACTTTTGATGTTTTAGTTTAGTGAATGATCTTTTTCTTATGTCAATAAGGCAGAAATCAGTAAAGGAAGAAACCTGATGATGTTCTGCCCCTTGTATGCATAGGCACATATACCCACAAATTCACATGCATGCACTACAAACACACACACACACACACACACACACACACACACACACAAACACACACACACCTAGAGAACAAGGGTTATTTGATAGAATATGCAATTTTGTACTGAGATTGTTTTCCTTGGAGGTTTTCTTGAGGTTTCATGCTTCACTTACCCATCAAAACTTCATTACTTCTGATATTTCCAATAGGTATATGGCAATTTTGGGAAAATAACACGTAATGTAACACATGAATTTTGGCTTCTAAGTTAAGAGTTATAGGATTGCTTCTTATTCTATTCTGACATATTTTCGTGTGACACCTGGGGCTGTAGAAACTATTATGTGGACTTGAATGTAGCTCACAAGCAAATGCTCTGAGAGTGTCCGATGGAGACAACAGAAAGACAATGGTACCCAAAGTCTTTAATTTAAGACAAACTTGTATAGCTCCTATGAGCATCTTTATGTTTTGCTGAGTGTTATAGCTCCTTCTTTATTATCAATTTTAGTAGATTTCTGGCTACTTGTTACCCAAACTATCAGATATATTGACATTAAGCAATATTAAAGTGTGTAGCTGCATAGATGGCTCAGTTGATAAAGAGTAGGAAGACCCAAGTTTAGCTCTAAAGGACCCACATAGAAAGCCAGGGGTAGTGACACATGCCTATAATCCCAGTCTTAGAGATACACAGACAGAAGTATCCCTGAGGATTTCTGGACACCAGTGTAGCTAAACTAGTCAGTTTTATTGTCAGTCGGACCCTTTCTCAAAAACTAAGGAAGAGAATGACTGTAAGGATATGTGATATCTAGTCTCCAAAAAACTGCAAGTTGTTCAGTTCTTACAGTCCCTTTCTTTTAACTCATGGGATTGCCACAATGAAAATCACATTCTGGGAGATGAGCTCTGGTCATGAGATGAAACAGTCATTAAGATGGTGTGAGAATAGGGAAGAAAAAAAGAATCTAAGTCTACAAGTGCTTAAAGCACATAAGGAAGGTGTACTTAAGCATAGAGAAAAGCAATTGGGCAAACTCCTGTTTGGCATAACTAGTAAAGAGTTAACTAACATCCCCATGTCTGCAATTCCAAAAGTGTGTTTCGAAGATATCCATGAAAGAGAGATGTGTAAAGACTGGGAGCAAGTGCACTAGAGAACTACAGGCCAATGCCAGTCTTGCTATTTGCTTTCTTATATTCTAAATGTAAAACTTAGTTTTGCATCCATTCCTTTGTTGAGGGACATCTGGGTTATTTTCAGCTTCTGAGTATTATGAATAAGGCACTGTAAACACAGTGGGACATGTGTCCTTGTTATGTGTTGGGGCATCTTTTGGATATATGCCCAGTAGAGGTATAGCTATGTCTTCAGGTATAGATGTGTCTAATTTTCTGAGGAATCACCAGACTGATTCTCAGAATGGTTGTATCAGCTTGAAATCCTATTAGCAATGGAGGAGTGGTCCTCTTTCTCCGAATCCTCTTGAGCATCTGCTGACACCTGAGGTTTTGACCTTAGCCATTCTGATTGGTGTGCGGTGAAGTCTCAGGATCATTTTGATTTGTATTTCCTTTGAATATTTACCTCTTCCACAATCTCTCCTGCTGAGAATCATGCTTCCATAGACAAATGCTTGAGTCAAAGAAACAGAATCATATCTCTATTTAGCAGTACATCAGATGTGTCGAGAAGAGAAGAATGGCATCAAGGAAGATTTTATCAACTTCTAAAGTCAGTGTGAATTCAGTTTTGTACAAGTTGAGCCTGAGGTCCTTTTGAGGTGTACAAATACATATATCAAATAGGTAAGAGTATGTTAAGTCAGAGAACTTCAAAATATGAGCAAACTGAAGACCCTCAATAGCAGTTAAAAATATGAGGATGGATGAGATGTATGTGCAAGTAATAATAGAATTCTGAGTTCCCAATTTTAAGGAATTTAAGCATTTGTTGCTTAAATGAAGTGTGATGGGCCTGGTGAAAGACAGAAAGGGAGAATAGAGAGAAGAAAGAAGAAAACTGGTAGATCATCAGAGCCAGATAAATAATTTTTAAAATGGTATGTTCAGACATGCTGAAATGAACTATGAAGGGTATGTCAATAGGACTGTACAAAAAGAAAGTGCCTCAAGATTGGGTTAGGAGCACTTATCACTCTTGTGCTGACCCAGGTTCAGTTTTCAGCTCTGATGCTTTCTGCTGACTTCCCATAGTTGTCAGATACAGTACACACGTGGTACGCACTTACACATGCATGTAAAGCAGTAATACATATAAAAGAATGAATCCTTTAAAATGTATAAATAATTTTCTTTTGGATAAAGTGACTTTTAGCTATCTCTCTCTCTTCACACATATAGATGTTTGAATATATTAACTATTACATAAATAGCATAGATAAAAACTATATTTAAATATAATAGGTATATGTTCTTTGTATGCATATGTCAATTTCTAGGTTACCTAGAATAATTATTTATAATAGAACCAAATAAGAATTCATTAAATAATATAATTTTATAACTTTGACACACATACCAACTCAACACCAATTAAGGCTATTATGAAATTAACCAAAATTGATAACTTTGGAAAAATATTGGCAATATGATCAAGGTTTTGGATTCAACATTCTGAAAAATCAATAAGAAAATGCTGACTATTGAAATAGGAAAAGCAAGACAAAAATTAATAGCCAGTTTATGAAAAGACTTGCATATGGTTAGTTACCTTGAAAATAAATGTTCAGCAAATTGTCTTGAAGACCCTGAATGAAGCTGACATCTTATTGAGAAGATATACTTGCTCTGCCTTCTGGCTCAAACCAATACTGCTTGCTTCCTTGTACATTCGGCTTCTATGGACTGAAATTCTTAAGCAGTGATGTCTTTCTGGAGTATACATTTTGGTATAATTATAGCTTATTTTAAAAATCCTAAATCACTGAATATGGTAAGTACTATTGAAATTGAAAGCCATAAGGTTTAAGGCAAGCAAGAACGTCTCTTTTTCTAACCATCCAGAATGCATGCCTTGATTTTACCGTATATAAATACATATGCATGCTCACTTACGGGAATGAGTGCAGCCTGGAAGTTTAGAGCTCAGTGTTACTCTACGCTGGAAATAGCATTTTATGTATATTCACTCATTTGAAAATATTTCATGATGAATAAAATTACAGTTTTCCTGGAAACATCACACATCTATTTTTAAACTCTGAAATCAAATGAGTATTGACCAATGTGCTGTTTGCATATTCAGAATTTTTAGGAATATTTTAGTGTGCATGGAAATACAAACTGAACTGTCAGCGATGATATTTAAAATGCATTATCTGCATCAATAGCAGTTTCTGCTGTTTTGATAGTGTCAGGATGATGAATAACACACAACTCAGAGAACTGCCGGGAGCAAACATGCAGAAGTAACACAGGACAGATTCATCTTACAATAAATCAAACACATTTTCACCTTTTGATCTTAACTATTCCAAGAAGCTGAGCTTAATTTAAGATTTATTTGCATGACTTGAACTCCTGAACCTTTGATGTAATAGTAACTACTGCCATTTTCCCTAAATGACCATGATTTTTTTGTGTTCTTAAGAAAATGAAATTTTCTAATGTGTAGTATTGACAGGATTCCTGAGACTTTATATAAATATTTAAAGAATATTGTTAAAATCATAATTTCATGTTTTTCTTCACACCACCTATTCAATATTTCTGAATACAATTTGTTAAAACACTCAGTACACTTCTGAAAATGTTTAAGAATAAATGCATGCTTGTGAGATTATTGATGCCCTTGAAGTCTTGAGCAAAAGTTCTCTTTTTCTTCTGCAGTTTTCTACTTGTAAAGTCATTTTTCAACCCTAACTGAGTACCAACATTGTTCAAGAAGATATAAAAACCATAGCGAGGGAGGCCAGTCCACATCCTCTCATACAGAGACCCAGGTTGAATCTATGACTCTTGGGATGATCCCTGCCATTTTTATTGTGAAACATTTTCCCAGATGTGAATAGAATTGGATTAACTAATACTCTTTGTGTTATGAAAGTTTTAGGAAGTTTCTGTGTGCAGTATGTTGTAAAATGCAAACTTGTTTGTAGCCTTATATTTTTCAATATCTACTTTATTTAATGTGTTTTTAAATGCTTCAATCTTCCTTTTAGCCTACTGACCAAAGGTAGGGGAGGAAGACGGCTAACAGGACAAAGGGGACATGGATCTGTTTAGAAGTAGTTCTTTGGGGTGATTTAAATATTCATTGTCAGAAGTCCAGTCCACTAGCAAAACACCAAACATGAATCATCATCAGCAGCTCTATACAGAAGAAACCGTGAGGCCCTGCCGATCGGCACAAGTCTACCGAAGTGGCAAGAAGGAGCTGGAACACTGCCAGAAGCTCTTTGGTGCATTTCTCTCTACAAAGTCACAACAAAAAATCAACCAACAAAGAAAATCGATGCTGGAGTCCTGTCTACTGTCTGTTGGGATACACTTTTATTCTTTCCAAACATCACGTTTCCTCTTAGGCATCTGCTCCAGCAAAACATCACATGTCCTTTCACTAGATAGCTTCCAGAAAAACATCACATGACACAACCAAGTCTCCAACAAACCCAGAAATTCCTACTTCATTTGCTTCTTTTAAAGTATTAGTTTTTAAATCATAACATAACCACACAATTTCCCCCTTGCTTTCCCCTCTTCAGCACTCCCCATGCACTTCCTGTTTTCTTTCAAATTCATAGCATCTTTTAAAAAAATTGTTACACATATACCTAAATATGTAAATGCAATATGATTAATTTATAAATTGTTACCTGTATGTGTACGATTTCAGGACTGACTAGAAGCTCACAGGGCCTCAAACCTACACAAATAACTAAGGGTGACTGAGGAATGCTGAGCAGGAACAAAGGTCTTTCCCATGAAAGAGGTCTCCATTTGTCATCCAATCCCAAGAATAACTTGTTTTAAGGATGTGAATGCCTCTAAGAGTCACAGAATCAGGATGCAATCTGAACTCAGTCAGGCCCTTGAGGTAAGTGTGCTCCATGGAGCACTTCTTTTACAGGCTTAAGTGTGCTGACTGCTGTCTGTTTCTCTCTCTCTCTCTGTCTCTCTCTCTCTGTCTCTCTCTCTCTGTCTCTGTCTCTCTGTCTCTCTCTGTCTCTCTCTGTCTCTCTCTCTTTCTCTCTCTCTCTCCAGCTAGCTTCATTCTATACTTTACAGGCAGACTCGTATCCCCACCTTCTGAATTTGGAGTTGCCTATTTCAAGATTTCATAATTCAGTCTGATCCTCAGATCTTTCAGTTTTTCTGAGAAAAAAGATTATTTGTGTGTGTGTGTGTGTGTGTGAGTTTGGTTGGAGTCCAATAGAGCTTGTTTATATTGTGCAATCATGACTACCCAGAGCATGAATGGATAAATGGTGTGAAGATGAGGGACTTAGAAATGAAGATGTGTAGACAACTCGATACAGTCTACTCTGTGAATGTGATCAGAGTGCAGGGCCACTGAGTAAGTGTCATTAAAATAATTGAGTACATTTATTAAACAAAGACAGAAGTAACAATTTCAACAGTAAGGTACTTAATAAACATTATTCTTGAATGGAAAGGTTGCAAAGCTCAATGTCTGTGGAACTACTGAAAAGCATTTCTCAATCAGAAGGCAAATATTTTCAGTGCATTGCAAAATCATATATAATTACAGTAACATTTCTGAGGTCTATTCAATAAGTACTGATCAGAACGAAAACCTATGATTCTAGAATTCTTTACAGAAGATTTCTAAAATGTAACTTTTACTGGAGAAAGGGAATGTGAGAGAGAGATAGGAAAGATATATAAAGAGACAATACACGTGCTACCTCTTAAATGACATTATAATTACTTAGCCAAGAATTGTGAGGATAATCACTTCTTTTCAAAACATGTCTGTGAATGTGTCCATTTAATATGCATTAAAGTACCTATGAAAACATATTGCAGTTATAATAATATTTTATATTTTACTATGATTTTCTGGGAGTATCTAGAGATTTTATCATAATACATGGCTCAAGAACTCTGTTCACCTTGCTTGTTCTATATGGAAAGCAATAGCAGCAGCATTGGATGTAGCCAAAAGAAAATTACAAAGGCTTACAATATTCATAGATGTTTTGATGACATGTTCAGTTAAATAAGAATCAAGAGTTTAGATATAATGTATCATACTATAAAAAGATCCTAATTTTTAAAATAGGAATTTCAAAGTTAAAAATACATATTCTAATGCTATTTTACACTAAGGCAAATCTAAATATGAATTTGAATATATATTATTCATTTATTCATACTGAATTATTTAATATTACAAAAAGATCAAAGGATAGCCATTTTAATGAAAACAAACACAGTGAGACCTGTTATCCAGCTACCAGCTGTACCTATTCACATACGCATCTTGAACTTTTGCTTGCTAAGTGTTGCTGGAAGGAAAGGTGCATACATTTGAGACACGAAGGCCAATTAGAAAGAAATGTGGTATTGATACTGAGTTACTCTAGCTTTCTAACCCAACATTCCTTCCTTGGTGAGGCCATTAAGTCTGGCCATGTGTCACCATTCTCGGTCACACTGGTTCATCAGCATGTCCCTGTCACAGTAACAGTATTCTCGCTCATACAGAATAACTCTCTTCCTGCCTTTTCTACTTTGTTTTGCCAGTCTCAGAGTGTCTTGGTCCTGGGCTGAATTTAACTTCCCCTCTTCAGCCCATGGTTTCACATTAAAGTTGTCGGTGTTAGAGATTGGTAACAGCTCTTCCTGCAGAAATGCAGCCCATTCTGGTTTGTCCTCCCCCTTCCCTTTGGATGCCCGGGCAGCTGTCACTTGGCTCAGAAAAGTGGCAAGTCCTAGAGAAAGTTATTTGGATCTGACTCCTCCTCTAGCAGTCCTGATTCATATGTCCCAGTGCTGACAACCCAGTCTTCCTGATACTTTTAGGCATATTCTAGAAAAATACCTGTTCGTGTAGAAAATTTATGATCTGCCAGTTTTGGTGCCCACCCCGATTCCACCTTCTAGTATGTTGGCATGGAACTTTAGAAAAATTGGACATTTCAGAATGAAGACATCTGATTGGGCAGAATCCACTTAGGCTTTACTCTTGAGTGTCTCCTTTTGATATAGATTGTTTCTGGACCAGTTTGTCTAAGTCTTGGCTCTTATTGGCTCATATGAAATGTTATCTTCACTTTGTATATTATGTATAAATTAGAAAATGAAACGTGTGAATAACATTGTATGAAATAAACCTGGTCTTGTGTTTTTCTCTAGATAAAATATTCCTCTGTAAAAAAAAAAAAAAAAAAGAAAGACATGTGGTGTAAAAGTGGATGGGGCTTGTAGGATTGGGCTCATGTTTATTGATTTGGGTGACAGTTCAAAGGTACTCAGATGTTCTAGAGTTTAGTAGTCTTAAGTACAAACAACGATGATGATGATGACTACAACAAAGACAATGGTGAGGACAATGATGATGATATCTAATGTAACTAGAGGAAAGAAAGTATAGCCAGAACATTCACTAAGTAACTAATAGTTGAACAAATTATCATGATGTGAAGTGGCTAGTTATTCATGGCTATACAAAGTATTCATTGATTTCCTGTGTTAGAGGTTACACATTATAATTTGCTGGCTTAAGATAATGGGAAATATTCACTCATAATTTGGCAGACATGCTGAAATTAAAGTTACTGACCTGCAAACAAGATATTGAAAGTACTGGGTTGAATCTTGTCTGTTGCAGCTTATGGATGTTGGACTTCTTGGCTAACAGCTTCATTAGTTATACCTCTGCTGTGTCTCCACAGAGTGTCGTGTGTGTGTGTGTGTGTGTGTGTGTGTGTGTGTGTGTGTCTGTGTCTGTGTCTGTGTCTGTGTCTGTGTGTGTCTGTGTGTGTTCCTTTGCCAAATTCCTTTCTGGTATTTCTTTTTAACTTTTTTTTTTTTAAGGTTTTTCCGAGACAGGGTTTCTCTGTGTAGTTCTGGCTGTCCTGGAACTCACTCTGTAGACCAGACTGGCCTCCAACTCAGAAATCCGCCTGCCTCTGCCTCCCAAGTGCTGGGATTAAAGGCATGCTCCACCACTGCCCGGCCTTTCTGGTATCTCTTACAATGGCATACGTTTGGTGACTTATGAAATACTTCATGTTTTTTTTTCCAAAAACTTACCTCAATCTAATATGCGATGACTTCTTTTAAATAAGGTAGCACTCTTCATGATTAGGTCATGAGGCCACTCTTCTGACAATTATAGTATACTTATTTATTTGTGCCTGTCTTCAGATATAGTTATGGAGTAGTTTGCTTTATGCCCTTCTCCATAGTCTGGGTCATAGTTATGTGTAATAGCTAATTTTTTCTTGTTGTACATCAAGAGTCAAAACTTTTAAAATTCTATGACAGAAATTGATCTGTATAATTGATATTGTATATGTTATAACCAATCATAAAAGAAATTAAATTAGGATGAGTGAAAGTAAAGTAGAGAAAAAATTGGAGAAAGTAGAACAACAGGGTTTTATCTTGCTATTAGTGAACTGATGTATGCTAGCCTTTCCATCTTAGAACTTGACCTTGTCTAACACCACATTCATTTTCTTCATATATCATGCTAGTTTCTGTTCTTTTATCTCTCATTTCAAGATAGGGAAAATTGTGTGCTTTTTGTTTTGTATTAATTTATTGCATTTAGAAAGAATAGTGGCAAATTTTACTGCAACATGAATTAATGAATGGCTAAATGTTGTGCATAGACACCATTGAAATCAGAACAAAAGTATTCAATGGGACAGAGGTCAATATGTCATGGGTGTCTTATGATTAAAACGTATAAAGCATTTATGCATCACACAATATAACCACTCTCTGAAAGAAACACACTATAGAATGTGTTTGGAAATAGATCAAAGTTCTTAAGAAGGAGATTAAAATTTCCTTTTACACATAATGAAATACGAAGTAGACCCAACGTTGATAAAAGTAAAGATGATAAAAATGAATAACACATGAGGCAGAGCAAATTGAATACATTGAAAATTATGTCCTGAAAACAGTACATGTAGTTTTCTTTGAAGGCAATTGAAATACTTACACAAATTAATAATGCATCAGGGCACAAAAACTGAACTTCTGACCTAGAAAGAAGACATAATAGTAGAGAGAATGAAAATGCAAGGCAAATTTCCAGGGAAAACTTTCTACCCACTAAAACCAAACTTAATTAGAAAATGCAAAGAAATGTCTCAGTCTTTTTTTGGTCAATAAAAATATCAGATTGTCAAAAATATTAGAGAACAGAAAACCAGGTGTATTACCAACTCTTGCATAATTAAATGCTCAAATGAAATTATATAGAAAAGCTTATAATGATGAATAACAGATTTCCTCCATAAAATATAAAAACTAATGAGTTTTAGAGTCATTGGCTTGCAGTTTTAGGACACTATATGAAATAAATACTAGCAAACCACCTTTTAAACCAAAACGAGAGAAAGAAAAAGAAAAACATTAAAATCAGCAGCTAGGTATTTTAAGGGATCATTTAACTAGATCTTAAAGAAACATAAAATCCTTATGGAGTTAAATTTTCCAAGTTGTTTAAGAAATACATACACATACACATTCAGATATATAGCTATAATTGTTAGGTAATTGTGCATGTTTGTGAGTCAGTGAATGTGTGTCTGTAAGTGTATTATATTAGTATGTCTGTGTTAGTATATGTGTATGTCTGTGTCAGTGTTTGTGGTTTGTGTATGGGTATATATCCACGTGTTTATATAAGTGTATCTATTTCTTTGTGTGTATGAGTATATGTGTGACTGTATAAGTGTGCATAAGTATACATGAATTGTGAATGCATGTTTTTATGTGTATGCATATGTGTGTCTCTGTATATGTATATATGTGAGTATGTATGCCTGTGTTCATTCCTGTGCATTTGTGTAAGTCTGTGAGAGTGTGTTTGAATTGTGCTTGTATGTGTGTTTATGCGTATGCAAGTGTCTGTGTCTCTGACTCTGTGTTTGTTTATGTATATGTATGTGCAAGTATGTATGTATGCCTGTGACCATTCTTGTGTGTTTGTGTGTGTGTGTGTGAGTGTATTTGAATTGTGCATGTGTGTGTGTGTTTATGTTTATTCAAGTGTCTGTGTATCTGTCTCTGTGTCTGTGTGTGTATATGTGCAAGGATTATGTATGACTGTGTCCATTCTTACATTATCTTATTTTCCATAGGTGACATCAAATTCTCTATTGAATAATTTATTTTCGAAAGTGAGGAATGAGTAAAAGATGAATTTTAAAAATTAAAAAGATAGAAGTTTAAGAAGCTATAATTTAGTAATAAATTAAACCTAGGATTCCTGGAACAAGTTTACCAATATGGTATTTGAACACATGACTTTGCCTGAGCTTAGCTTATGAAGACCTCTAGTTAGGTATAAGATTTGTAGTTCAACAATACACTTGTCTACCATACATTAACCTCTCATTATATATTCAAAATACTTTAGGTTTGCAGGCATATTCTGTGTATTTGACTTCATAAAGTTAAGAATTCATGCCAGCTTTTAGGAAACAACATTTCTCAGAGTAAGGACATGGAGTGCCTCTTTCCCCTACTGTCTTTAAGACCAGAGAACAGATTTATCTGTTTATCATCCTCATGTTCTGCCCTGGCTGTTTACATATACCCAACTCTCACTGCTTGCTTGGAAGGCTTCTGTGTAGCTCTTAATTTTTCATAACTCTAATCAGTATCTTAAGTTCTAGAGGAGGCACCCCTTGAAATCAAAATGTCATGATTATCTAAAATTATAGGTATTTTATTTTAGGACAAATAAGTTTCTTCAAAACTTGCAAGATTTCAAAGTTTTCTAGGTTCTCTGAATTAAAATATAACAAAGACAATGGCATGTATTTCAAATTAGCCTACATTGTTCTTCTATAAAATAGCATTTTCTTATAGAGGTGTTTTTACCCTTTTAATTAAAAAAAATTGCAAAGTGCTACTTCTTCAGTGTTAGGAGAGCAAACACTTTCTCATCTCCGAGGTTTATTTTTCTGCACATGGACTCTGAACTGCAAGATTCTGGCAACATCTAACAACTTTTCACTTGACTGAAATAAAAATTTTAAGTTAGTTTAAAATCAATAGTATAACAGGAAGCCTTAACTCACTAATACAAATAGTTAAGAGTTGCAGGACAGCTAGCTTGCTAACCCAAGGCCATCACAGGGGATGCAGAGCTGAAGAAACAAAGGTCAATTGAGTGTTCTGGGAATCTGTCCCCGTGGTGTCTGACTTAGCCTGGAAAACAGCCTGGTCCCCTTGGAGGAGTCTTTTGGACTTGCTATTTTCCTGACATATTACTAGAATGACATATTATGGATAAATTAAAATTCATTCAAGTTTCCACTTCTTCATTCTTCTATGTCGTATGTAATTTTACTACTCAGTGTTCAGTCCCAAGTATTTTTGGGTTAATTTTGAGGGTTGTGTTTGATAGGGCTCCATGTTTATTCCTTTGAACATGAAATTATTGCAGGATAACTTTTTTGAAATGTTTTCTCTTTCTGTTGTAGGGTGTTGTATCCTTGATGAAATCAACTGATTAGAGACATTTATTTCTAGTTTCTCAACTCTATTTTCCTGTTCCTTACCTGAGCTCCTTTTCTCTGTGTGACAACCATTTTGGGGAGAAAAAATTTTGCTTCATGATTTCATGGTGTAGAAGGCAAGGTTGTCAGGGGGCAGTTCAGGCATGTAGGAGCAGGAACTCACGGTGGCTGATTACACTATCAAAGACAG
The DNA here is from genome assembly GCF_004785775.1 of Grammomys surdaster. Classification (NCBI taxonomy): domain Eukaryota; kingdom Metazoa; phylum Chordata; class Mammalia; order Rodentia; family Muridae; genus Grammomys; species Grammomys surdaster. Next base: position 1,995,025 of record NW_021604594.1, read on the forward strand.
GAAGCAGGTACTGATTCATTTAATCAGTCCTTTGAGATGGTTTTGTTTGTGTCTTTAATGACTGGATGGATAGTTTTGGTAATGTCTATTTCCCCTGCAGCATAAAGGCTTTCATGTTGCAAAGAAGGAGCAAACTTGGGCATATGTACCTTCTCTCTGAGATGATGATATGATTTTGGGGGTGGGGGTGGGGGGGTGAAGGGAAGGTTGCTTCACTGCTGTGTTGTTTCTTCAGTGCTCTGCATAAAATTGCTTCATAGTCTGACCTAGCTAAAATCAGATTGGTGATGGACATTACTCTGATCTCTGCTTATTGTGTATGTGTGTTTGTGTGTGTGAACATGCCAGGGTGCTTATAAATTTTTGTTTGCTTGTCTAGAGACAGGGTTACACAGTATAGTTAAGGTTGTCCCGGAACTCAATATGCAGTCAAAATGGTATTAAACTCAAACCAATCCTTCTGTGAAAGCATACTCAGTGCTGAAATTAAAAGTGTGACCGACCTTGTCTGTGTCTGAGAAAAACACTCTTGTTTGTGGTCTGTATAACTGATTTCTTATAATGAGTCAGGATTGTTATCTGGTAAGCTACCCCTCTAATTGTTTACTTCTAAACTATAATTGTTTCACTGCTTTTGAGTGTATCATTCTCTTTAAAGTCCCCCACAGGCCACTTCCACCAAAATCACTTCCCCTGACTGAACATCACAGCAAACTGCTTTTTGGGACTGAATCTTCTATGGTCAAAATAATCATTGGCTTGAGTTTCAGATTTAGGTAATGTTTAATTTTTCTGTAAGTGACATTGGTCCAGCATCTGGTCTTATTATCTTGTGTATCCTGGCATGGAATTTCCAGTCTCAAGGTGAACTAGGGTAAAGGTAGACTGAAACCTCTTGCATTGCATGTATGATTGAGCCTCTAACTTATGTATGGGGATTGGATCAAAGAAGACACCTTCTAATGTTTTATTAACCTCATTGATCGAAGGATTGGTTTCTCTATCTGGCTAAGATAAAAACAAACAAGCAAACAACAACAAAATAATAAGACTTCCCATTCCCGGAATCTATTACAGCACAGTAGGGTCCTGGAGCTGTCTTTAGGGGACCCTGGAGGGACTGTACCTCTCTTGCTAACTAGATTGTACTTTGTAGCTCTTTTTGACAATTGCCATTTTTTTCTACTAATGTTTTTGTCTCATTTACAATGTTTACATTAATAGGCATAAAGAGATTCAAAGTGGAAGACTTTTCCCAATGTCTATAATAGTACCTAAAAAACAGTATGAATTTGTGGCAGAAATTTCCCTGTTCAATCTATTTGCAGCAGGAAGCCTGTGATTGGAGAGGGAAAAGAGAAGCAGAGCTAAGGGTTGAAGAGGGAGGAAGACAGAGAAGGAGAGATGAAGGAAGGCGAAAATGAAGGCAGGTGTAAGCCAGAGTGGCTTTAATTAGCCTCAGGTAGTTCTGGATACCAAAAGGTTAGGATAATTGGAATAATATGCCTAAATTGTGTGGGCATCTTGTGTACTGAGATTTTATTGATCTATAAATCTGACTGGTTAACTATAAGCTATTAGAGTTTTGTTTTATTCGGTTACTGGGTATTGTGATATCTAACCGTGAGGTTGGTGGTTATCACATGGGGCTCGGCCTATCGCTGTTGAGGTGGCAGTTGACCAAGAGCCATAGAGGCTGCAGAGTTGGCAGTCAGAAGCCGGGATTAGAGAGGAAACTTGGATGGCAGCAGAACCGGGAAGCCTGCTGGTCGTTCTTTTTTAAAACCTTCTGTTGGGAGCCTAGCAGAAAGCGGCTATCATCTTTGCAGCCATCTTGAGCCATATACCCTGACAAGAGACTGGTTTTCAACAGCCCACAACAGCTGAGCACACTCTGATAAACATCTTGTTTTTCTCACGTATCTTCTTTTGCTGCTTAGTGCCCTCAGCTGCAAGGCGCACGTGGTACCCATGGCAACAAGGCACCAGTCAAAGAGCCTTCAGCTGTGTTCCCCTGCTTGTCCAGGAGGGCAAGGCACATGGTAAAGGGTATAAATTCCCAGGATTTCCTTTCAATAAGAGAGACTTGATCAGACCCTTTGTCTTGTCTCCATTCTTCGCGTCTCTTGCCCCTCCATCCCCACTCTCTCTGCTAGACCCTGTTGACTGACCAGAACAGCCCGGGACATAGTGGCCCCCAAATGTGGGGCAGAATGGACTGGGACAAAGTGGCCCCCAAATGTGGGGCAGAACAGGTCGTTACAACCTTCCACTACAGGTGTAAAAATTAATCTCCTTATATCTCAGAATCTATTCTATAAACTGTGTCTACTTTTGTTTCTAAGAGATCACCCTTATAGAGCAGAATGCTGTGTTGAAACCTTAGCACTATATTAACACGAACTTTTTTTTTATGGACATGTAGATCAATCTGGGTCTGATGAGATATCATGGCTTATGCACACTGCATAGAGAGGATCCAGGAAAACTGACCTGTAATTGGAGTTGTAATAGGCACAGAAGGAAGCTTGAGTGGTGTGCATCTTAGACAGGAGGTATAAGATTTGTAATGGATGAGTGAGTGAGAGCAGACAAACTGAGAAAGAAAATAAAACATTTGCCCAATTCTCAGAGAGGTGGGGGACTTCTGGAAAGAAGTGGAGACAATACAAAATAGTTACCAACCTTAATACGGCCTGTGTGTCTGTTTTTGAAGATTCATGTGTTTTGAATAAAATCTCCCTTTTCTTGGTTCTTTCTTGGTGAGGAAGTTTCCTTTTTTACATTGCAAGATCTTCTCTAGAACTGTAGCAATGGTTATATTTTCTCAAAAATGATGAGTTTGCAAGCCTTACTCTGTCACTGGTGGGATATATGTTATAGCTGTGTACATTTTTCTCCTATAAAAGTAACTTCAGTGGTTACCAATTCTTATGAAGTTTGCTCAATTTTAATTTGTTTCTTTTCTTAGGGAGTATATTAGACGTGATGAAGAAACACTGTCTTTTATTTCTTTTTTTTTTATTCTAAACACTGTAAAATTCTGAGTACAATATTAATGAAATTCATATAAGTGACTTATATATGCTATTTGGAAACTACTTTGAGCTTTAGTATATTACTTTGTGTAATATAAAACCCTTTATACATTGCACATAGGTAAATTTTTTTATTATAAAAATATAAAAGTATATCATATTTATAAATAAGTAGGTTGAAATAAGTTCAAATAGACTCTTGCTTTATATTGCATTTGCTTTCATATGGGGTCAGTTAAAAACATTTTGAATTAATCACAGATTTTAAATTTATCTTTGGAATCAATAGATTAATCACAAATTTCAAATTTATCATTTTGACTGTAAGATTAGCTCAAATTTATAAATACAGGCAATGGAATATCTTATCGCACTCAGCAGTTACAAGTCAGATTGTAAACTTTTATGAATTCAGAAATATTTTCTAAAGTATAAAGAACAAAATGTCAAACCCTGTATCTCATTTGCCGTCTTTGCACACATTTAATATATTCATAGATTAACTGGAAAAAACTAATAATTTTCTGTATTATAATATTAGAAGATGGACCAAGTGATTTTATGTACTGAATTATATATTCATAAACGGTGTTCTCAGTCACTTTGAGTCATGAGAAATGGGCACTCGATGCACATCTGTGTGTCATGTGTGCAACAGTGCTGCTAGGGATTGACTGCTTTGTGCATCCTGAGGCCTTGGTGGGTCCCACTGATGTCCTCAAGATGAGGCTGCAGGCTGTTCTCCCTTATCGGTAAGTACCTCATGTGACATGCCTCTGGGAATAGGTATCATGTTGGCATGGTAGTGATATTGGTCTCTGGAAAGTTTCTAGAAATGCACTCAGGTGTGAGCCAGCAGAAGATGAGGTGGGGGTGGGGTGCTGATTGGTACCACTTCTTTAGTTTCTGGAGTCTATGCTCCAAGTGCTTTTGGGTGGGGTACATTGGCTGTGGTCATTAGTTGTCCAAAAAGAACGCAACTGGTTCTTCTACCTACAGGCACATTTTCTCCCCTTGTGCTGATAAGTAGGGTTTTCTCTTAACTATTGCTACATTCTCCTGCAGAATATAATTGTCTGGTGGACTTCTTAGGTGCATATAGTCTGTTGCTTCCCCTATTTTTGAGCCTTTCTTTCTCTTCCACAATCTCTCCAATTATACTGTCATGTCTATTTTGCTTATTGTAGACCCTAAGGTTCATCATGTTTCCAAGATACCTTTTGAATATCTTATGGTACCTTTTACCATAGCCTTGTTCAGGGTACTACCTCTTATATCAGGGGTAAAACTAGATATTGTATCTGTGGTAGAGATTTACATTCTACTCTTTTTAGTTTGGTAATTTTAAGAACCAAAGCCACATTATAACCCTTTGGTACATGTGTACTACATTGTTCAGTTCTTTCAATGAGGAATCCCTTTCCTCTTTTGGGAGGTACAGCACTTCTGGGCTTTATAAAATAAAGACCACTCTCTATTTTCTGCTATGGTAAAACAAAGAGTGGTTGGGTAAAAGTTAAGAGTTAGGGAGGAAATATTTTATTCTGCAGTACCAAAGTCATTTGCCAGCTTCCACACCCACCCCAGAATTCATGATTACTCACCCATGCCATTAATAGACCTTCGTTCATTTCTCCATGACATTCAGCAATTAACAAAGTTTGACTACATTAAGGAATTCACAGAAGAAAGTAAATACTTTAAGTATGCGGGACTTCACTCATCATTCATACAACTAAGTCATAGTCAGATAGCAAGAGCTAAAAGGCTGTTGCAGTTGGTAATCAAATCCAAAACTTGATTACTACTTGTAGAATTGAAATGTCAGTTTAAATCACTTTAATTAGAAAGGAGTGGTTATTTGCTTCAGTGAAATAGCACTTAGCCTACATAAGGTATTACCTTTTTGGGTGTAATGTTTCTGGCAGCTGTACTATTCAATACATATGAAATGCTATTCACTAGCAAATTGCCTCACACTCCCTGCATCTCATCATGGTTACCACATTACAGCAGGATCCATCCAGAAATGAGCATATGATAATGACATTCACCAGTCCTGCTGCAAATGCTGTCACCGAAAAGCATTTGGCATTAAGTTTTACAAGAACAGTCAATTGAAGACATTTACCTTGCCATAGAGAATTTGGATCCCTTCCTCAAAAGTTTCAGTATTTGTACTGGTTCTATATTAAAGTGCAGAATTATTTTTGCATAGTTACAATATACAAATCAATAGTCAACTGTTGGAAATGTGAATAACTTCTTTTATTATTTTACTTAATAAACCACTTAATTGCATTTTAATCACTTCAGCCCAAAACTTGTTTAGAATATAACTATACTCGATTTTTAGAACATAAAATTATTACACATATTTATTTCCACATAAACTTATTACAGATTGGTTTAGTTACATATATATATTTCTTCAACAAAAATTAAAACAAGCTATTAATATACCAGAAAGTAAGGCACAATAAGAGGACTGGGACACTTTATATTCAGGAAGGGACCCTGGCTGTTGAGAAATAGTCTTCCCCAAGGAAGAGCATATCAAGTGGTCACCCAGCACGAAGTGTTCTGAACTGAAACATACATGTAAATAGCATACAGAGTAAACAAATATTCTGTAAGTTGTGTCACCTTTATTAGCTATCTTCAATGTTCTGAATGAAAAAGTCAATGGATATAGACTCACTAAAAATAGATTCAAATCTTATTATATATATATATATATATATATATATATATATATAATTGTATGTAAATTTAAATTTCATGTTCTAGGTTTACCTTTAGGACATGAAAGTTGGCCTCAACCTCTGACATATACCCAACTTTTAAACAAATAACTTAATAAATAAAATCATGTATCCAGGACTATTAACAACCTCAAAGCAATATGCATTTTTTAGTATAACTAGCAAATATGTAAAGAAAAATGACAGATTTAAGCACAAGAAACTACCAACTTCTCAAAAGTGATATTTTACAAACTTCTCTCATTGCAAATATTATTCACATATGAGTGTATACAATTTAAAGAAAATCACTATTATAGATGTTTATTGTATGAATAGTCCAAATACTTTTATCCCTAGCTTTGGTTTTATATCTTCTTTGCTCTACCATTCATATGCAGATATAGAGAAAAACAGCTTTGCGATAGGAGTTATTTTGGCTTGTAGATTCAGGTTGTTGTCATTTGGCTATATAAAGGGCATTGCATTGGACAGCTGTTTACTTCATGTTAACTATGTAACAAAAATTAGAGTAATAAGGGAGGCCCACAGACAGTTTTCAAAGGCTTGTTTCCAGGCATACTTCCTTAAGAATGGCCCCATCTCCTAAGATTCTCTCACATAGGAATATTTTGTATTCATAGAACAATGCCATCTGTTTATCAGTGTACCTCAGAATGCAAGAATAACATACTCTTTCAAACAACCTTGTAAAATTGAAAAGTTTGCGATCTATTGAACTGTAAAATACCTTAAACTCTAATAAACTTTCAACAACACAATGAAGATATAATTCAATGATTAAAAATATAGTTAAAAAATCTCCTTGGGTTGTAGGGATAAACAGACACATATCAAGTAATATATCTGATAAAATTAGGAAGCTTACTTTAGTATTGGATAATTTTGAAAAGAAGTTGCTTCCCTCTCCAAACTCATAGCGAACCTCTAATCCCCAGTGTGAGCGTATTAGGAGGCAGGGCTTCTCAGAGTTAAGTGGGAGGCCTGAGTGATGATTATGCTGTCAGTTTGACAGAATGTAGAATCTTCTAGGGAACTGGCCACTGGGAAAGCCATCGAGAGAGTATCTTGATTAATACCTGACCCTGTGTGTAGTAACATCCCCTGGTTGGGATCTTAGACTATATAAGTTTTATACACAAAAAGAGATTTTTGGAAAGAAATGTATAATATTAAATGCTAACATTAGCAGCAAAGAAAAGCAGAGAGCTAATCAGTTTGTAAATTAGACCACAGATTACATAAACTCTAAGTATCATGCAGAAAGTAACATTAGAGACCTCAGTAAAGTACAAGCTAAGGATAAGCGAACAGAACAATATTTATTCATATTATATGTCATCTTTGAGCTGTAATCCAGTTATTATTTTACTAATTAAAAACATTAATAACAACATATTTTAGAAATAAGAATTGTTGCTTGTGTCTTCCTCCCTGTCCAGCCTTTTTGTGTCTGTGGAGTATAGCATGGACATTCTATATTTTATGGCTAACATCTAATTTAAGTGACTACATACCGTGCATGTCCTTTTTGGAATTGGACACCTCACTCAGGATGATATTCTCAAGTTCCATTTACCTGCAAAATTCATGATGCCTTTGTTTTTCCTAGCTGAATAGTATCGCATTGTGCAGATGTATCACATTTCCTTTATCATTCTTCAGTTGAGGGACACCTAGGTTGTTTCCAGATTCTGGTATTAGGATAAAGCTGCTAATCAACATAGGTGAGCAAATGTCTTTGTGGCATGGTGAAGAATCTTTTGGGTATGTGCCCAGGAGTGATATAGCTGGATCTTGAGGTAGAACTATTTCCAGTTTTCTGAGGAACTGCTAGTTTGATTTGGAAAATGGTTGTACAAGTTCGCACTCCCACCAGCAGTGGAACAGTGTTCCCCTTGCTCCACGCCCTCACCAGCATGTGCTATCTCTTGTCCTTACCAGCATGTACCATCTCTTGAGTTTTTGTTCTTAGCCATTCTATTGGTATAAGATTGAATCTCAGAGTTGTTTTGATTTGCATTTCCCTGATGACTAAGGACTTTGAACATGGTTTTTAAAGCCCACTCTTTTTATCAAGCATGCTATTAGATGCCTCCAAACTCTGCTTTGCAACTCTGCTTTGTTAAGAGGTGTCAGCTGCAGAGACTGAACCACGAGAGAACGTACACAGGCTGGACCTAGATCTTCCTGCACATACGTAGCAGATGTGAAGCTTAGTCTCCATGTGTGTCCCGAACAACTGGAGCAGGGGCTATCCCAAAAGCTGTTGCTTGTATCTGGATATGTTCTTCTATCTGGGCTGCCTTGTCTGGCTTTAGTGGGAGAGGAAGCACCTAACCTCACAGAAACTTGAAGTGCCAGGGTGGAGAAATACCCAGGGGGAACCCATCTGCTCAGAAGAGAAGGAGAAAGGAGATACGGGACCAACTGTGGGAGGGGGTGACCAGAAGGGAAGCAATGAGCAGGATGTAAAGTGAATAAATAAAAAGTAAGTAAATAAAAAGGAATTGTTATTGTTGTGTTTATAAAAAGATAAATAGAGAGAAGGAATATGTTTTGTGGATGTGTTGGTAAGTATGGAGGAAGGGGATGCCTCTACAGGCCCATGCTGAGGCATCCCTTCCCCCTGAGGAACCAGCCACAGGATGGTATAGTATAGAATAGATTTTATTTAGGACATGGGGAGGGAGTTGAGAGAGTAGTAGAGACAGTGAAAGGCAGAGAGAGAGCAGAGGAGTAGAGAAGTAGAAGCTGGCCATGAGCATGTGGAGAGAGAGGAGGGAGGGGAATGGGAAGAGAGGGGGAAAGGGGCGAGAGGACAGAGCATGAGCAGGAAGGCAAGAGCAAGAGAGCAGACGGGGCAAGCAACCCCTTTTAGTGAGGCAAAATGCTAACATTCCCCTGTGCTGGTTTTATTAAAAAGAAAAAAATTAGAAAGAGGCGGTAGAGGAGCAGGAATAGTGTCCTTGTGATCTTTAGCTACTTCCTGCTGATTTTGGAGTGACATGACTCTAGAAAAGCTAAGGGAAGTTAGTAAGAGGATGTTGGTCCAGTCTTGGAAGTGTTGGCTGCTTCCTTGCTGTCCAGGGTCTGTGGAATTGCTAACAGTTATAAACAACATAGGGAAAAAAAGATCTTAATCTTGTAGCAACAGTTTTTCACAACATATTTTAAAATATAATTATTTTATGCTAAAGTTAAAACGTTGACTCCGTTTCCACTTTATAATTTATTAAAGATTATTGAGAAATATTCAAGAATTGAGGTATAGCTCAGAAGTAGAAGACTTGAGTAGCATGCACAAATTCCCAAGATTGATCTCCAGCACTGGTAATAAAAATAGTTGCTTTAAAAATAAATAAACTCAGTTGTCATCACCACGAAGTCTGATCATCAGTTAAAATTCCTCTAAAACCCTTTATTGTTCACTCTGATAGTTTTCACACAGATTGTAGAAATCATGCAGTCAGACAGGGGCTCATTTCAACAGCGTTAGATGTAAGCTGCGGGCCCACAGTACTGCTGATTCAATTCCCTTATTGTGAACTGTATCACATCAGGTGTTTTCACATCATGATGTTTTTCTGTGGGAAACAGAGTCTGTAAGGCTTCTAGTATACAAACACTATGGGTCCAGAGTGCTGCCTCTTGGGAGGTAGGAATTGTATATCTCAGCCAGCTCTCAGTATAAGATGCCTTTTCTGCTCCTGGGGAGAGCATATGACTCCAGACCAGAGGGTGTAAGAAAGCTTCTCTTTTCACAACTACCTTGAATAGGTTACTTGCAAGTTTTGCTCTTCATAAAACAAAACAAAACAAAACAAAACAAAAAACAAAACAAAACAAAACAAAAACAAAAACTCCAATCAAACCACAAAAAATGGAAATGAAGTTCTCTACCTTTTTCATGTGGAAACTTAACACTAAGGAAGTAATACTTTCCTTGGTATTTACAAAACCAATTCTATTGAAACAAAAAATGTAATTTCCACAATTATTACAACCTTTAAAAATTTATTCTTCTCTCAGACCTTAAATCCGGACTTCAGTTTCACTTCCTTCCTCTCTTCCCAGTCTCCCCAGCCACCTCTCTTCTCCCCAAGATTCACTTCTTCCTCTTTCCCTTCAGAAAAGAGCAGGCCTCCCAGAGATATCAACTGAACATGACATAAAAATATACAAGGCTGGGTGAGCCACCCTAATGGGAAGAAAGAGTCCCAAGGGCAGGCAAAAAAAGTCAGAGGCCACCCTCCCCCACAATGTTGAGTCCCACAAAATCACCAAGCTACACAATCTTAACATATATGTAGAGGGGCTAGCTGAGATCCATACAGGGTCTGTGACTGTCACTTCAGTCACTATGAGTCCCTGTGAGCCCTGCTTAGTTGATTCTGTGGGTTGTGTTCTCTGACTCTTATAATCCTCCCACTCCTCTTTTGTTTGTAGGGTGGTGGTGGTGGTGGTGGTCCCTGAGCTCTGCCTAATGTTTGGCTTTGAGTCTCTGCATCTGCTCCCATCAGTTGCTGAGTAAAGCCAACGTTTATATTACACCATGAATTGAAAATTGGGGTTGACTGGGGGTGTTTATTCATGAATATCAAGTGAGAATAATACACTTAGTCAAGATGGGAAGGTAGATAATGAATGGAACCCAGATGTTTTGCCTCATAATCAATAAGTTAATGGTGGAGCACTATAAACGTATTTACCAGTAGAGCTCTTTAGGGACCCAAGAATCAGTAAGATGCTTTCTTTCACCTTCAGCTGTAAAGAGCACATATTAGCTGAGCTCTCCCTATGAGAAACAAAAACTAAAACAGTTTCACATTGTATATGTGTATTGACAGATTCTCATGAGTACAAATATGAATAAGTGACCTAACCAGAAGCCTCCTTTCAATTATAACAATTTAAATCTAAAATTCTCTGCATAAGTCATTTAATTAAAAAAAATCTATATTTGCCATTGTCTCTTTGATATTTACTTAAATGGAAAAAATATATAAAATCAAAATAAGGAAACAAAGTTATTTTTCTGGAATAACCTCCATCTTTGTTTACTTAAATTATCATTTTTAAATGTAAAAAATATATTATTCTTTTAGGAGAGAAAGAGAATGTCCTTGAATGCAGAGTTCAGCCAATTTGCCTAAAGATCTGAAATGTTATATTTTTCTTCCTGCTGAAAAATTTAGCAAATGGAAGATGAAAATTTGTTATTATCATCTGAACTAAGTACAGGAAATTATTTTCATTATAAGAAATGCATGATTAAACACGAAATTTTTCTACCTATCACTTTGAAAATTTAAGTACTTGTTAAAAATAATTATCCTATGTTGAAGCCCAGTCAGAAAGGATAATTTCCATTATATCAAAAAGTTATAAAGTCTCTTTCTCATTAAGATATGAAACATGAAAATCTATTTTTCTCTTGCCCATTATTGAGGTTGACTAGCTATTCAATTTGCTCAGTGATAGAAGTATTCTTTTATTATACTACAATTTTAACCAATGAGTCTATTAGTTACTTTGTTCATTGTTGGGAACAAATACTTGATAAGCAACAAACGAAGGGAAGGAAGGGTTTATTTTGCTCAGACTTGCAGGTGTAAAGTCTTTCCTGACAGGGAAAACAGGGTTACAGAAGCAAGGAGCTGCATTGTTCCTAATCTCTATGTTCTGTGGCAAATAGGTGATCAAGTCTATTGATGTCGTTACACTTATGTAATGGGAAAAGTACGTTTAATCAATTTTATGTGAAAATTGAGACCTGTGCTCTATATTTTCTTCTTAAGGAAAACTATAAACTTAAATGAGAGGTTCTGAGTGTTTTTAAGAACCTCTGTATAGCTCAGACACTTGGTTTGGAAGCATTTCTTGCCATAGTGTTTGTAGAAATGTATCCACTGAGGTGCAGACAACAAACACCATCAGCTTACTTCTGAAACCAGATAGCAGCTGGAGGACGTGTTGGATGAAGTCAGTCTGAAAAAACCTTCCTGTTGCCTGCTGCAAGCTCTATTTTCCATGAAAGGAAGAGGCTTTCTCTTTCTCCTTACCCCCTATGGTATTTTTATTAATCATTTATTTGTTTACATTTTAAAAGATATCCCCCTTCCTGGTTACCCATCCATAACCCCCATTATCCCCCTCCTCCTCCTTCTATTCTTTGCCTCTATGAGGGTGTTCCTCCACCAATTCAACCACTACCCCTCAACCTTCTAGCATCCCCCTACACTGGGGCATTAAGCCTCCTTCCCCTCCCATTAATGTCACATAAGGCCATCTTCTGCAACACATGTATCTGGAGTCCTGGCTCCCTCCATGTATACTCTTTGGTTGGTGGTTTAGTCCCTGGGAGCTTTGGGTGGTCCAGTTAGATGATATTGTTCTTGGTATGGGGTTGCAATCCCCTTCAGCTCCTTCAGTCCTTCCCCTAACTCTTCCATTAGGGGTCTCAGGTCTCAGTTTGATGATTGGCTGTATCTGTAACTGAGACCTTCTCTTTCTACAGCAACTTAACATACCAAAAGGCATACAATCTATCCTCAGTGTGAGGCTGGTGTTGCCTGTGATAAATTCCATGTTTGTCTTAGATTTCTTTTGGTTGAATCCCACATCTCCTGTACATGTTGGAATAGGAATGCTTTGACATCAGTAGTTTCTAGCCTCCACCTTTTCTCTGTGGTCTCAACTTTACACATTGGCTTTAGAGCTGAAAACACAACACTGCTGAATATGTAAGACATAAGACAGAACTAAATCCAACATACGTTTTCTGTTATTTGATGCTTGCAGAGTTAGAGAATGTCACCATAGCTTTGTTTAGGTCTCCATATTCCTTTCCTGTTCTTTTTCTTTTTTCCTTCCTTTTTTTTTTAACCGTCAGCATTGTCATCTCATACTCATCCTGAACAAATAGTTGAGAAATTTAAGAATTTTTTTTTATGAATTTCAGTATCCTTTTCTTTTGTTTGTTTGTGCTTTTGGCCTTTCTCTTAATTAGATGAACTAATGGCTTATCTATTTTACAGTAGGTTTTGGCAGCAAACAACTGACATTTGGCTTTTTGCACCAGCTGTAAACATTTTAAGTATATCATTTGCATTTTATTTCTTTCATCAAAATTTCATGGGCTCATCTCATTGTTTTATTTATATGGTGTGTGTGTTTGTGTGTGTGTGTGTGTGTGTGTGTAAACCCTGTTCAACTGTATCCCTAACCCTTACTCCTGCTGCTTCCTTAACTTGAGGTTTTATTTTGTTTGGTTGGTTTTTTTTTTTAAGAAATTCAAATGCTTCCATCTGAGATTTTTTCCTTTGTGTTGCCCCTGTTAAATCCCCAAACATCTTTATAAAGCTGTCTATGTCTGTCTTTATTGTTTCTCCAAAGTTATGTAAGAATTAAATATTTTAAAATGATTTTATCTTAGAGAGACTCTGAAATGCTCATAAATCATAAACCCTGTGGGCTGTATTCTATGATTGTAAAGTAATAAAGCTGTAAAGGAAAAACTAGGTGGAGACACAGGCAAACCTCTCTCCATTTGTCTCCTACTCCTTTATGAAGACAGCCCATCTTCACTACAGAAAAGAACTTAAAGCATTGAATAAATACTATGAATATATTGATGGCCTGGTCATAAACAAATTTTAGGTTTTTCTGAAATGCAAGAAGCCTATTGTATTTTAGCATAAGAAAAAATAGAAATTTTCATTGTCTGCTTTAGCATTCATATGTGATTTATTCCCAGCCCATATTTAGTGAATGTTAAAAAATACTCTTTTTTTGATTTATACAGAAAAAATGCCAGTGCCATTTCTGCTAATTGCTACTAAGTACAGAAATGGATACTACTATGTGAAGAAAAAAATTCTTCTTAAGATTAACATAAATAAATAAAAAATCAAAAGAACATAAGTAAACAAAGATACAATTTATATTCAACCCTTTTCATATAGTTATTCTAAAATAAATTTGAAGTTAAGTAAAATATTATCATATTAAGAAAATAAAATTAATAGTAAGTATGTTTAGAAATCAGTTAAGGACAACATTTACAAGTAATATAGAAGCTTGAAAATTTTTTCAGTGGGCTGGCTAGAAATATCAATTAAAAGATTATAAATGTAGAGAGTGACCACAGACAATCATGTGGGAGAAGCTTTGTTTTAAGGGACATTAGAGGCACTGGGCTTTATAAACAAACTTTACTAAGCTCACTAAACATGCTGTCATAACTGATTGCTCTAATATTTCATGGAAAACAGAGGTACACTCGGATGTTTGTTAACCAAATAATATTTAAAAAGCTTCATAATAAAGGCAGTTTTAGCCATCATAAAGTAAGAGAATTTGCTATAAAATTAAAGAAAGAAAGACGATTTTGAGAACAAAGTAGCCTTTTGTTTACACAACTTGATTTGAGCTTTAATTGGTAAGTGATGGATTTTATTATCCAATTCTCCAGTCCCTGGTCTTTGCTCTTCCACCCTTCTCTGTAACTTTCCCCATGGTAGTCTAGGGGTTAGTTTTCTGCCTCAGTAGATGACTGGCAACTCCTGCAGAGTCTGACTCCTCTGAGAGCCTCCACACAAGACTGGATGAAAAGGGATGGGTAGGCAAAAAGAATATGCAGAATTATGCAGGTGATTCTCATGGATAGATCCTGAAAGCACTTCAGATCTTTTCTACTACATTTCTACTGCTCATAATGTTTGTCACAACTTAATCCTGCACATATACCTAATTCAAAGTAGCAGCTGTGTTGCACACATTCAGAGGCCTGTGATGTGAATACATGGGATATTCTCTGAATTCAGGAAAAACACTACGAGTTGTCAACATAGTAAATTGGGTCATACTTTGTAGAAAAGAACTTGAAAATATATAAGTCAATGTTAAAATTTTTACTGTAAGTAAACAATACAGTAGAAGAACACATTTAATTAGCCAAGGCTATAAAATAAAATTAAGCTTAAAATTTAACCAGAACTATTCAAATTTTCATAAAAAGAAATTTGAGACATCTTGGAAAATTGCTCATGTTATGATCTTGAAATAATTCAATATCGCAAAGCACTACATATGCCAAGTCTTATTTATAATTTTGACAGGTTTCTTATGATATGGCTGTATAAATTTATAGCTAGAAAAATGATTCTAAATTAAGAAATCATAGGCAAAGATTTAAATGAAATTATATAAAATGTAATAAGGAATGACTATTTCTTCTAAGTATTAAAACTAATTTAAAGTTTTCTGTATTAAGAATAGATTTAAAAGTAATTTCTCTCTTAGAAATTTATCATATAGATAAGTACAACACATAAGAATGCTTGGAGCCAGTACTGTAATGGAACTGATCGATCAAATCGAGTGGCCAGTCTTTTAGAATAGATGAGGCCTGTAGTAAGCCATGGTGAATGGACTGCGATAAGCTCCTACCAATATTTGTTCTGTAAACTACATTAACG
Organism: Grammomys surdaster; assembly: GCF_004785775.1. NCBI lineage: Eukaryota > Metazoa > Chordata > Mammalia > Rodentia > Muridae > Grammomys > Grammomys surdaster. The sequence goes on from NW_021604594.1 coordinate 2,010,310, forward strand.
TTTACTATATCTCAAATCAGAAATAGAACCAAAACAACACAGTGCTAAGTTAAATAAATTTGGAGAACCATGCAACCAAATAAAGAATTGTCTCACACCACAGCAAATATCAATCAAAATGGACTAGAGACTCAAACATATAGTCTAAAACTATACAACTGTTAGGAGAAAATATAGGAGCAAACCAACATGTTGATGTAGTTAAGAATTCTTTTACAGTGTTCTAACTGGCTGTCTCTTGACACTAAAAAAAGCTCCCAGTACAAGGTTTGTGTTATAGCTAGTTGAGCTGTTGGTCAAAAGGGTCCCAAGAGAATCCCCAAACAACCTGGCCATTGCCAAGACTATACTGATAACCAAGCCTCATTATGGAAGACAACATCTATGCAACTCATTGAATACGGATATGTCAAGGTGGTGCCTATATAGAATCTTTAACTCTATGTTCCAGGGTCTTTGGTGCAGGAAAGTACTCTACTCGCTCTCAAAAGAGAAATGCAAACACCAAGCCAACCACAAACTCTTTATCTACAATGGTATACAACTTGCAAGGTATACTAGTGTAATAGTGATACCAAGTTTGTGAGAGTAACCAACTGATAACTGATTTGACTTAAGACACACTCCACAAGATGGAAGCCATATTTAACACTGTTTGTATAACCAAGAACTTAAGATTAGATAGCCCAGGGATCTAGGGCAAAATCAAATAAGACTTGTCAAAAAATGAAAGAGATAGAGATAGAGATAGAGATAGAGATAGAGATAGAGATAGAGATAGAGATAGAGATGAGAGAGAGAGAGAGAGAGAGAGAGAGAGAGAGAGAGGAAATAAGAGAGGGAGAGGAAGAAGAAGAAGAAGAAGAAGAAGAAGAAGAAGAAGAAGAAGAAGAAGAAGTAGTAGTGATACAATGAATCCTAATGGTATTCAGCTATACTTATATTTCAGTGCCATTCTCAGTCATCATCAGAGAAGCTTCCTCCTGAAGCAGATGAGTACAAATAAAGAGGACCACAGGCAGACATTATGCAGAGAATGAGAGACCTTGGAACACTCAGATTTAATGGGATGTCACCATCAAACTCCTCCCTTCAGAGATCAGGAGACTGTGAGAGAGAGGAAGCAGAAATATTTTAAGAGGCAGACAGGAAGGTGGACACAAGGAATGTGAGGCCCTCCAAATCAACATGAATAAAGCTCATATGAACTCACAGAAACAGGAACACCATGAACAGGTCTGCACAGGTCTGCACCAGGACCTCCACACATATTCTGCCTTCCAGTTTAGTGTTTTCTGAGCCTCCTGGGTATGTGAATGAATGAGTCTCTGACTCTCCTGCCTCTCTTGGGCTCTTTTTCTTCTGTTAGTTTGTCTTGTCCAACTATGACATGATTGTTTTGTTTTGGATTATATTTTATTTGATATCAATGAATGATAAGGGCTGAGCCACTAGGGTGAGGATTGAGAGCCAAGCTGTTGTTTTATCTGCTGGGAGAGAAAGGATTGGTTTTCTTATAGTGGAATGATACTGTAGATGTCAGCTACCTCAAGATCTGTCTTTTGCTTAGCAGTGGATGACCAACAGATGATAGACTCTAAGGGTTTCTGTGGGCTTTTGTTTAGTTGAAGTTATTTTTTTCTTGTTTTATGTTGTGTTTTGTTTTCTGGGTTTTGGGAGCTTTCTTCTACTATTGAGTAGAAAAAACTTAAGTTGAATAGACAGAGAAGATCTGGAAGGACTTATGGAAGGGACGGATATGATCAAAGTATATTTGAGAATTGTTTTAAATAAAAAATATGTAATAGGAAATGGAGATTTTTAGTTGTCATCCCCAAAGTTCATGGAACTAAAGTGAAAACATACAAATAGGATTGCATCAACAGGAATATAAAAATTGGATTTCATCACCAAGTAAACATCAGGGCAAAAAGCAAAAATGAGAAACTATTTCTAAACTATATCTAAGACTAAATTAATAATCACTGAATTTTGAATTGACAAGAGCAAACACTGTAGTTTGCCTCTGTCCCTTCTGTATTATGGTGCTGATGTGGTAGTATTATCAGTAAGATACTTCTGGGGTGATTGTGCCATTAGAGTCCTCTATATTGAACAGGACTGAGTCATTTCTCAAAAATGCACCACATTTACTCTGCTGTCCTTCCTCTCACCATGTTAAGATGTAGCAAGAAGACTCTCACTAGAAAACCAGGTTAGGGAATGTCTTATTCTAGAACCTTCCTGCTTTTAAAGTTATAAAAAATAAACTTTGTCCTTTAAAAAGTTCCTAGAATATGAGTTTTTGTTATAGCAGTACAAACCTTATAAGGTCACCATATATCACCCAGTCTATCTAGAAAACTGACCCATAAAGATCATCCCCTTCACAGTCACGTTCAATGGCAAGTTCTATTACCCATCGAGATCACTGAGAGGTGTAGTCAAAAGTAGGCACCAGTAACCCTTCCTCAGGGTTTTTTAATCTTTCAACTCTCAACGCAAAATTCTACTCATCATCTTTTCCATGTTAAATTAGCTTTAGTAAGAAATTTATGATTGTTTGCCAGCATCACATCATGTGTCGCCTCTTGATTAAGAAGACACAGATCCTCATAATAAAAGTCCAGAACCTCGACGTTGTGTAGGAGAGCAATTGAATATGCCCTACCAAAGACCTCTGGTGTTCTTATGCCTAGGTTGGTATAATATAACATTTATTTTCATGAGTATTGATTCTTAAGTGTTCATACTCTTAATAAACCTTATCAGCTTTATCAAACTTGATATAATATAATAGAAGTACATGAATCCTTTGTATCACTCATAGTGGGATTTTAAAAAAACAAATATAGAAGACAGCTAGAAGAAAAGTTTCTCAATCTGCTATCTTGAAAAATATGCAAAATCTACAGGGGCTCAACTTGCTAATAGTACAAATTATTTATTATTAATTGATACAATTAGATGGCTTGTATATACACATACATGTATAACACATACGTACTCATAAATGTCCATTTGTGTGTGTGTGTTTATACTTCCTCAGGAAAGAGTTCACACTATTGGCACTTTTTCAAAGCAATCTTGCACCTCAACATGATTAAAAACAATGATTTATAGACACCATCTTTGCAACAATATATTCACTATAGTTACAAAACATAAAGTTCTATATTTTATGGGTTATGTCAATGCCAATCTGTAAGTAGGTAGTCTAACATGTTAGCATATCAAAAAACAGCCGAGAAACCATTCTGAAATTGTGGGGTCACATAAAGGACACATTGGAGAGACAGGAAAAAAAGACTTTGGTCTGGTGCACTCTCCTCTGAGAAATAAGCAGAGGTTTCCAGTTCAGATTTAAATTTATTTCCATCTGACTCTTTCAAATAAAAATATGATCTGAAATTTAGAAAAGAAAATCCAACACAAACTGAAAGATGAAGGATGCAGAGGAATGATTGATGTATGAACATGTTTTTTAAATCACTAAATAAAATAAGAAGTAGTGTAGGAGTCTTAGAGGAGTTGGACATTATCTGCCTAGTAATTTTTATGTCACCACGAGTAAAAAAGTTTAAACAGATGATGGATTGACTTGAGCTTCAATTTAGCCTTTAGTTATAGTTATGGGCAAATTTCACTCTCCAGTGGTAGATGCATAGATGCAGGCCATTGAGCTGCATGATTAGATCTTGATACATATGGCAGGCACTTGTCTGTCTCGAGATGAATCTGAACTCATCAGGAAAATGCTGTGCACTGATATTTTGCTTTCTTTTCACTTCTACTAGAGAGTAGCAAACCTATTCAATTCTTAGGGAAAGGGATGTCTCATCTTCATATTGCTAACATGTTTTGCACCCAAAACTTAAATTGTGCATACATTCTTCTGCTTGCTCTTCTTAATTTTAAATTTGTATTCAAAAAATATGCATTGCACACTAAAATGTGAGTTGATTTCGTGGTAGTTGCATGTCGGAACTAGCAAAAGCAGTTTGTGTTTTGATATTTTAATTCTGTTTCTTTCTGTAAAGTAATACTTTGGTGTGTTCTAAAGCTTCAGAATAACATTTTATAGCTAAAAACAAATTCAGAAAGAAAGTCATGGCCTGTTTTGTTGGTGAACTATAAGTAACACGGAGAAAATTATAAATTTTGATTATTTGAGTTAGACCATATTCCCATCATCTGAGATATGTATGCCTTTTTCCTTTCTACTCAATTCTCTTTTTTATTTTAGTTTTTTATTTTTAACATAGTACTTTCATTGATTATTTGGCAATTTTACATAATATATCCTGATCACTTACGCATCCCAGTCCTACAGGTCTATGACCCACCCTTGTGACCTTCTCAAAACAAGGGAAGAAGAAGATAAAAGAATTAAAAAAGAAAGAAAGAAAGAACATACCAAATCCAATTTGCTTTGCCCATATAATCACTGGGGTATGGTCAAACTCCCAGTGGCCAGTCCCTTAAAGGAAGCTGAGTTCTTCCCCACTCCCACTTCTGCCAGAAGCCATCAACTGTGAAGACTTCACTTCAGCACCTCTATCACAATTTTAAAGAGTCATCTTCAATAACTTCCTGCTAGACTGTTACTTTTTGTGGGGTTGAGGGGCAGAGAAAGAGGTTATCACAGAAGCCTTCTATGTCATTCATTCTCAACTGTGAATCAGTTCTCATAACACGATCCAAAGGCAAGCTTTGCTCATACTTCATCACCTTACCTGCCTTTGCTAATTAAGGGAATTCATGTAAATGCTATAATATAGTACCTGATCATTGTGTCTGATCTAAAATGAAGGTGTTTAAACTTTGTGATGTTGCATGAATAAATAGTCAATGTATGTTATGCATGAGAATTAAGCCATTATATGAATGTGCTTCAAGTTTGATTAAAATATGTTTAATTGAGCTAATAGTTTGTATAAATTATGATGAACATATTTAAAGAAATAATTGGGTAAATTTTGATAACTTTACACAGGTTAGGAATCTCTCTCTCTCTCTCTCTCTCTCTCTCTCTCTCTCTCTCTCTCTCTCTGCTTTGCTTTGAATTTGGTCTTCAGAACAAAACTTAGCCTCCCAAGTTCTGTTTCCTGTTTTAGCTGCCTAAGTTCTGGATTTACAGTCATGCACCACCCTGCCATGCTGAAAGTTAGCACCACAATCTCAATCAATTAAAAAATACTCCTATAACCACTGAAAAAATTTCCCGATCTTTCTGTAAGTAGGCAGTTTCGACGTGTTGGAATACTAAAAGATAGTTAACAGACCAGCGTTTGGCCCAAGACTAGATAGGCAATGATCTGAATTATTATTATTGTAGATTTGTTTTTACTTTGCATTATATATAAATTCAATCCTAAGATATTATTAAGATATTAATCAGGAACTCTTTACCATTTAGTGCTAATAAGATAACTGGACCATACAAAACAATATTTATTCTCCTGTCAGTCAGCACTTACATGATTTCCACCATTACAACATTATGAAAAAATCTGCTCTAAATTATCTTAAAAGGTTTTTTTTTTTGTTTTTGTAAGTATAAACTTTTATTGCTGCTGGGTTTGGTATAGTTTGAATAGTAATAAAGCATAAATTCTCCAATAGTGATCATAAAATCTTGACATGTTTGAGTCATATGGTATTGTTTTAATCCCTTAGGAATGGAAGCAAAATGATTCAGAGCGATGCCATTTAAATTTCTGTCTTATTCCCAAACTCTGTGTGAGCTTGTCATCATTGTAACAAGTACATGACGAATCAGCTGACAAAGGGAAACGTTTCATTGGTTCAGTCATTCGCTCAGCTCACCATTCCTGAGGCCTCTCTCACTGCTTGAATCTTTCTTTAGCCGGCACTGCCAGCCACAGGCATCGCTAGCCACATTTCTATGATCTTCGCTGCTTTGTGGACATTGTCACAATAATATTCCTTTTAAATCTCAGATGAAACTTCTGTGAAGTCGCGGCTCTTCAATCTGCACATATGGAACAACGGCATCAAGTGGGCTCTGCTGATAACAGCCTCTTTTGAAAGTTATATCTGGGCCTGCTCACATAGTAGTTGCAGAACTCCTGCAACTGCCTGGTTGAGTTGAACATTTCTGGCCAATCAAGGAAGTGCTCGGGACTTCAATCAGGAAATTCGCTTGGGATATCTTTGAAATAAATTGTCGTTTTCATGATTCATGAGATGTCTCACGTCCCTGTTACAAACATTTGGCTTGCCTTCCTTCCTTCCTTCCTTCCTTCCTTCCTTCCTTCCTTCCTTCCTTCCTTCCTTCCTCCCTCCCCCCTCTCTCCTTTCTTTCTTCCTCTCATTCTTTCTTCCTTTCAATGAACCTGAATTATCCACATCTTTCCTTGGCCACATCCTTCTATATGCTCGTTGTTTTAGAGAAGTTCCAAGTTCTTAAAACTTCCCCCTGTGTTCCTCTTTGGCTGAGTGCATCCGTCGACAGCTGCTACACTGAATACTGGCCTTCTTTGACGTTTCTTCTGCTAAGTAAACTGCTCTGCCACATTTAAGCTCAGATTTTCATAAATGCTCAGCTACAGCATGACACAAGTTGTCCCATGGTCAATGGTCATGGTGAATGCCATGGTCTTGCAGCATCCTGGCCTTCTGGTTTCCATCGGAACTGCCGGTTAAGGTCTATTAGAGCATGCCAGGGTTTTGTTACCTTCTTCAAAATTCAGGCCCAACTGACCCTCTGTTTTTGAAGGAGACCACACATCACAGATATGTGATGGGAAGATGTGTTCACATCATAGCCAAGGTGTAGAAGAAAGATGTAAAGGGAGCCAGGCTATCATCTTTCTTGTTAAGGTCATTCCTCCAGTGACACAGACTTCCCAATAGGGTTCATCCCTTAAAGGGATCCACTAATGACCAAAGGTCTTTGGGGAAATACTTACCTAAGCAATAGTAGTAGTATAAATATGCACCCTCTCTTTGACAAAAATCAACAGTTTGAAACTTTCAACAGGCTGCTTGATGTTTCCCATGAGAGTGTTAACTTGTATTGATTATTTATCTGAAACTATAATTTTTCTAACTTTAGGTGTCTTGTTTATATTGTTCCCTCTCCACATACCTTGCATAAATTTTATAAATTTTATTTATTAATTTTGACATAATTATAATTTTTAAAAAATGTATAGTCACTGTGTGTGTATGTGTGTGTGTGTGTGTGTGTGCGTGTGTGTACAACGATTTTTGAGGCAATGAATATGTTAGAGACATTGCCTCTTCACAAACCTGTGGACTCTTTTCTTGCCCCTAAATGAGAAATTATAATCAGTATTATTTGTAACCCCCTCGGATGTAATTAACTCATTTATTCTCTTCAACCTCTCCTTTTCTGTAGGGATGCAAACTTGAATTATCAAAGACTTAATCCCTAATTGCTGACTTAAATCTTCTTTGACCCTAATAGGTTGTGAGAGTGTTGCCAGTAGCTTGTATCTAGTAGGCTAAAGGACCAAGAAAAAGTGGCATTAATCCCAACATATGCTGTTCTTGATTTTCCTTCAATGTTTTTGAATTTTTAACTATAGCAATTAAATAATTGACACTTATGTCGACTCCTCAATAACTCAAGTTATTATCCACGTCAAGCAAAGCCGTCCCCATACAGTACTCAGGATAAACAGATGCAAATTTATAAGCAAAAAGGTAGTTTCCTGAGCCTGTTTTCTTCACTAAAATAATGCACCTTGTCTTCCTGAACAAGTCAGCATGATAAATTTATTTCCTACATGTTGCCTTCTTTTTTCATACAACTCCATGAAATTGAATCTATGGTTGCTGTGGTCCATTTTTCATCACAGTGACAAATACCTGGGAGAAACATTAAAGGAAGTAAAGATTTATCTTGGCTCATGAATTCAGAGTCTTTTAACCATGGTCCATGGTGAGCTGGTCAGGTTGTTTCTCAGCCATGGTGAGGAAGATCATCTGATACAGGGAAAGGAGAAAATCAGGGCCATGGACAGGGTATATCTTTTCAGGAAAAATGCCTAGTGATGTATTTCTTCTAGCAAAGACTGCTTTTCAATTTCTACCATCCTCTAATAAAGTCATTAAATTATCAATCAGTTAATCATTCATGATGACTTAGATTTAGAAATTATTTTTCAACTTGTTGGATTCTTGACATTTTCTAGCTGTATCCTGATTATATCCATATAGCCATAGTGTGTTTCATGTTTCATGGATTTTTATATTTTATGCCTGAAGAGTTTTTCTGTGATGATTCAATTTATGTATATATGTTTATAAATTGAATGTGAACTTTAGTCATTCTTAACAATAGGGGTTAATCATTGTGCTTGTTAATATGTGGCCAACAGAGATAGTTCATCTAACATGCTTCCAGATTGGTTTTGCTGTCTTATTTCACATCCCAGAAACGCCACTGATTTTATCAGTTACATTATTATGCCTATATATACCTATCAGAGCTTCTACCTTAAAAATATCACTATTAGGTTAACACAGTAATTTAAATCTGTCACCTACTGGCAGCTTTTAATTTTACACTAATGCATCCCTGAAAAAGCTTTCTAACATCTGCAGTCTCTGGCACTTTGTCTTAAACAAAAGCTGCTTGAGAGTTTCATGGAAAAGGACTATGCCAGGTACTTAGAGGTTCCAACTTCTCTTCTGGCATCACTGAAACAAATTTGAAACTCTACCAGTACCAGGAGTCATAAATTCCAGAATTCTAGTTAAGAAACAGATGGGCTAGCAATGCAGCCAAATTCAAGACAGCCAAACAAGAACTGATTACTAAGCATGTGATGAGCTCATGTGGATGGATGGCTTTTATTCTGAGTATGGGTGATGCTTTAATGTTCTATTCTATTGCAGTTTCAGGGACACTTTCATTTTTCTCTAACATAAAAGTTTGATAGACTATGCTTTGTAAGCAAAAATGAAATACTTGTATTCATCTTATTTCTCTGCCTGGTCTTTTAGAGATTGAAAATTATTGTCTGTGATTTGGATGCATGCCTTCCAAATCATGTGCTAAAGATCCACTTCCCATCTCTCTGCCTACGGATTAGGAGATTACTCTTAACTAATGTTCCAGTGCCAAGAGTGCTACCATGCTCACTACATGCCACACCATGGTTATAGTAAACTAACCCTCTGAAACTGTAGGCAAGCACTAATTAAATGATTTCTCTATCTGAGTTAGAAAGTGAAAAGAAGAAAAAGAAAAGGAGCAGGAAGGGGAGCAGGAGGATGAGAAGATGAAGACAATGAAGAAGAGAAAGAATAGCCCAGTTGGAAGTTCCAGTCTTTTGGGTTTGCCCCCTAAAAGAGATATAAGAAAGACTTGCTCAGGAGACCACCCAGTAGAAATTTGTGATAGATGAAGAGAATGAAGAAGGAAAACACATTCAAGGAGGAGGATATGATCATTTGTATACACTTTCTTCAGTTTCTCTTATGAATATTCTTTTAATTTCTTTAGTTTATCATGAGTATCTATTTCCTCATGTAAATCTTAGAGTCTTTTATATAAGTTCTATATTTGTGTTTATATTAAGAAAATGACATCGTGTTTGCAAAAGAGCTGGTTTCTATCACTATAATTACACATAGCTGCATTAAAATAGCTATTCTTTTCTGCTGTTTAGGGTGATATTTTTTATTTATATGCACACCCTTTGCTTTCTGTTACAGTAGAGTTTTAAATTTATGTGTAAAAATCCTACATATTTTCTTAGATAAATACATATGTGTTTGCTATTATGTTATGATCAGTTGTTTTTCTGTTAAAATACTATGAATATATAAGCATGTTAAATCCAAAACATTTCCTTGTTCCATTAAATGTACTCCAGTCTGTTTCCCTTTGCAGGAAGGAATATAACTATTTTGATCTAAACAGTGTGTAGCTTTAAGGCATGTTAACCTGCGTAGAGGCTGAAGTTTTCCTGGGGCTTCACAGTAGTGTGTGCTAAATGGAGCATTTCTTGAGACTAAAACTTCAACCATGAGCCTGCTGTTAATTTCTTCTACAAGAATATTATCATCTTCTTCAGGATAGAAACCTTTTTATGAGTAAAGATATAGAACTGGCTTCTTGATCAATGTTACGAGGTTCAACATGTTTTCATCACAGTTCACATATGTGTAACAGCAAAAACAAACAAACAAAACTTGAAATTTTCTCCTGTCAATCACATCTATCCCCAGCTTGCAAGAGTTCTTAAAGAATCATCTTCTTATGCATTGTAGCACCTGGATGAGTCACTCTGAGAATCCAGACCCCCAGGTGGGAGACACAGCCTTCACCTATATAAATTGTGGTTTCTCTTTCTCTCTTTCAGTGTCAAGAAAACTTGTCATAAAATCCTAGCAATATTAATGAGATATTCTTTTTATACCTTTACAAAGCCTCAGAGGGCCTTGGGAGATACACCACTGTGATTGTGTTAAACTTTATCTGTTGCGTTCCCTTGGTTGTTTGAGTAATGAAAGAAAATAGGAAAGGGCCCTACATAGTAACAGGAGAAGTTATGAAAAAAGGAGAAAACCTGAGTTCACATAGTTTGAGAGATATTCTTCTTTTGGCCTTCAATAATATCTTATAATCTATCCTAAAACTTGAAATTAGGGTCTTACACATCTGATTCACCTTAATGTACTTAAAGGAACTTAAAGTTGGTTTGGTGGTAAAGCAGTGACTTACTGTCTTTTTGTGGGGAGGACAGGTATTTGATGGCTATAGAAGAGAAAGCTTCAATAGCTAAATAGGGCAATGCTGGACATGCAAGTTGATTTGGCTAATTTTTGCAGCCTTCAATATGGACTTAAACAAATATAGAATAGATAATATAATGGCACAATTACATATAAAGGGAGCAATTAAGTTAACAAATAAAGTGGGCATTTTAAAAGTACAAAAATCCTTACTGAGGATCACAGATTTTGAGGGATTCTTTATTAACTATGGGAGGAACTTTGACTTCTGCCAAAAAAGGCTTCAATGGTGTTGAGTTCAAAACAGACCTCGTAAATGCAGCCAAGAGCTGGTTATAAAATGGCTATAACAATCTATCTGAGAAGTGATATTGATAAAGGGCAGTTGCAATGGGTACAGTAAGAAGAGTTTGGAATTTTAGGCTGATGGATCAACTTAGACATACCACCACCATATGGGATGATTACCCGATTGGAGAGGATGAGCATCTAGAACAGCAGTGCTCAACTTCCCTAATGCTCCAACTACCAGTTCATCATGTTGTAGTGACCACCAGCCTAAACTTATTTTTGATACTACTTCCTAACTACAATTTTGCTGCTGTTATGAATCATAATGTAAATATCTGATATGAAGGATAGTTGATGATCCCTAAGGGGTTGCGACCCATAGGTTGAGAATCAATGATCTAGAGGCTTGCTGATGGCCTTCTACACCTGCACACACCTACCATACTCATCTTATTGAGCAGAATAAGGACAAGACTGATGTATTTCATAGCCTTCAGGTCCCAGGGAATAACATAACTACACATTTCTTCAAGTGTTCATTTGACACAATCCCTTTATGTCATTTCACCAACAAAGGCGTTAACATACTGGCATAGATAAATACACATCATTAAATAGCTGTTTTGGCAAAAATAGACTAGAAACAAAAGATAAATGTTTTTTTTTATAATTACTTGCTCACTTTAACCCCAACAGACCTATGCTATTTCTAATTTTTATTTTAAAATCAGCATGCTCTAATTGAAACATAGTTTAAATGTGTCTCTGAGAGTTACATGCACTTTTAAGTCTGCCATTAAAGAAAACTGTTAGAGGAAACTTTTCTTTCTGTCATATATATCTGTATTCTCTAGAGAACTGCTTAATCAAACTCATTAAGTGATGCATGTGAAACAAATGTGTGTTAATTGTGTTTATAATGAAGGATTATATATAAAGAAAATGTGTTGAGGTCACATTAATGTATTTTAAGAAATTTGAGAAGAGTGTGTGCTACCTATTACAATAAGTCTTGTTAATTTCCACCAAACTTTTAATTTTCACCTATAACCTACTGAAGAAGACATTTTTATGTTATCAGTTTTGATAATTATAGAAAGTGAATTACAAACTGAAAAGGAATTAGAAAAATATTGTTATATTTAATAATTATTACTGATGGATTAATATTTATATATAGAAAATTATTTTTAAAATTAATTTATTTTAAATTATGCATATATGTGCGCTGACATATATGTATGTCCCTTGTGTACATGTGTCCATGGAGGTCAGAGGAAGTTGTCAGATCCTCTATAGCTGGAGTTACAGGCAAATGTAGGTGATGGGAACTGAACTCTGGTTCTCTGTAGGAACAAGAAAAATTTTATAACCAATGAGCCATCTCTCCAACTCCATGAAATTATTAATTGAAAAAGAACTACTGCCTAAAATATTTGTCTATATTAGTATATAGTAAACTAAGTTTTCCTGGGGTGAGCAATTTGAAGAAAGAACCTTTTTTTCCTGACACAATAACGTTTTTTAAAATAACAATACACACCAGAGCTACACAGAGGAACCCTGTTTTGAAAAACCAAAAAAAAAAAAACCCACAAAAGTAACAAACAATAGCTATAATCAAGACCTCAGTGTGAATTTTCTCAAGCATGAAGGTTGGCTTGAAGATTAGGAATGAGATACAATAGACCTAGAAGATCCAAAAGATGCCAACAGCATTTGGATTTGGAACTGAATAAATTACAGCATTTGATGTCAGGATTTATCATCAAGTCATGTTGTGTTACTTAAATTAAGGCATGCAGATCAATGTCAGAAAATGAAGAGTTAAGACACAGAGCTACACCGTAATGTCATTACAGAACTGACAATGATGTCAAGGAAATTCTGTGGTGTAATGACAGTCTTTTAATGAAAACATTATGAGAGAGTTAAACATCCCTACATGATAGACACAATAGAAAAATTGAAAATTTTACCACTAATACTTCACTCAAGGTTAATTGAAGATTAATTCTAATTACTAAAACTATGAGGATTTCAGAAGAAAATAATTGAAATAGTGTTGTGTTACTGGGTTAGATAAAGATATCTTAAATTATACCTAAAAGTAATAGGCCATAAGCATGAAAAAGGATAAATGTGAGCTCCATGATTCAAATAGTCGTTTTCAACAGATACTGTATGGAAATACAAAGAGAAGTTTCAGGATAGAAGAAAAATATAAAATTCTTTGTCATAAGAAGACTTGAATAGATATATAAAAAGCATACTAGTAACATCATTAGAAGAACAGTATTTAATAAAAAGTGAAGAAAGCTTTTGACCTTATCTTTAGCCAAATTGAAGTGATCAATAAAAAGGTAAATGAAAAGATATTCAATGTCATTAGTAACTATCCAGATAGCCACAATGAAACATTGTTTGAAGTTTTTTGGAGTCGTTATCATTTAGAAAGACTGGCTATATCATTAATGTTGAGGATTTGGAGTAAGACGAATTCATGTATTGTTGGCAAGGATGAATGCATTATTAAAGGGTCATGGGGCTGTGAGATGTGGGGCATGGGAATTAGGTCAGGGGAGGTGTATCCTTGGGGAATACGGCTTGTCATGGACCTTTCTAATTAATGGTCCTCTGCTTTCTGTTCATCAAGAGATGTGTAGTTTTGTCCTGTACATGTTCTTTTACCATGAGGTTCTGTCTTTCCAAAGACGATGCTAAGAAGTACAAAATAAATATTTCTGAAACCAGGAGTTAAAATATGCTTGGTCATAAATGTGTTTATAGCAGTCATAAACACAACTTGCAGAGTAAAAAATTCAAATTATTCAGACATTTTGAAAAATATTTCAGCAGTTTTCATGAAAGACAATGAAAACTTATATTACACAATCATTTTATTCCTAGGTAATTTCAATGAGTTATTAAATTATACAGATATCCTCCAAACTCATTTATGTGAGTTTCCACAGAATATTTTGCAATAGTAAAAATCCATTTGATGAGTATATAGAATGGATGTTAGATAAAAGAATGCACACCCAAACATATGGCATATTTTATGATTCCCACAAACAGAAGAGGCAAGTGTATAGAAATATTTCTATAAGCATTATTTGTTAGGGGCCAGTCAATAAAGGAGTGGCTCTGACAAATGACTCAAAAGGACATAGTAATGGTGACATTTTACATCATGAACATAGGTCACATACCATTTGCTAACTTGTGTTAAACATATTTTATCTTTTTATTTTTTTTCAAGTTTGGTATTAACTTTATTCTATTTTCTGTATAACTTTAAGTACATAAAGGTTTATTTCCACAGGCCTCAGATAATGGGCAGAAGGCACAGGACAATCTCTCTTCCTCTTTTCCCACCAGAAAAAAGAAAAAAGGTTGCATATTTCGGTCAGTGTGTCCTAGAGGAAGCACTGGGGTTTGCAGTACTAATGCTGTGCGAGACTGTGATGGAAATCGAGACCTCAACAGCCTCAGTGGGGGTCCTGTCCTAGTCAGGTTCCTGCGCCCCAGGCCCTAAGCTGCCGAGTATGACAAGCAGGAGAGTGAGTAGAGTCGACGACGACAGTCATCTGGCAGGAAAAAAGGAACGCCAGACTCCTTGGAATGCTGTGTTGCTTTTCTTCCCCCTCCCCCTTTTTAAAGTTGCTCCCCATGGGAATCAAGGCAAACATCCCAGGGAGGGAAAGGGATTAAGACTTTTTTCCTCAAAAAAGGGTACTGCTACTGTACTGCAGCTGCAAGCGGAATGCCTGCTATGTCGGTCGATCCAGGAAGGAATGCAGAATGAAGGATGCTTTTAGGAAACAAGTCTGTTTGGAATGCTGGGTGACAATCCTTAGCTTTTGGTCGAGTGCAACCCTGGCCTCACTTGTCAACAATGAAAAGCTAGGTTGGTTAGAACCTAATGGAATCCCTGGCTCCTGCTACCCCCATGCTCACTGTTAGGAGACTAGTATGCATTTTGATGTTTGTTTCCAGGATGTTTTGAACCTTCAAGGACTGTTTGCTGGTAGAATGACCCCCAAAGCTGAAAGCTTCAGTGCTCCAGTCTGGGCCTGATGCTCCATAAGCTCAGAGAAGCTGCACCTATCCGTGAAGATCCACTGACCTGCTGTCCCGCCCGTCTGAGCCTGAGGTATATTCAATGAAGGCAGGTAGCTGGGCTTCTCAGAGTAGAGAAGCAGATTAAGAGCAGAAAGGTAGAGGAAATCTAGAAAAGAACCGTCTCCATACAGATGTATTCCATGGTGTGAAGGGAGAGGGCACAGGACCCATGCATTCGCTTATCCAGCGATTTCTGTCACTGTGGTGACCAACTTCTGTCCATTCCACAGGGTCTTGAACTGCTCGGGGACTGGGAACTCATTAAAATCACCGCCTTCTGTAGGAATGAGGACGTTCATCTCAGAAGATTTGACACTGACTATCTCACAGTCCAGGGAGTTCTTGCTCAGGTAAGCATGGCAGCCATCTGTTTTGTTAATGGAATTGGTTGGCACTTTCCCCATCACCTGAACCTTGACATCCCTACTATTGATTATCTCCACAATGTCCACCACGTCATCAAACACCAGGCCAAGCTTCTTACAGTTATCTACTGTAATGGAGTTAATTTTGACCTTGATTTGCAATGTCGTGTTGACACACTTGTAGATGTAAGCCACCTGCTTCAGCTCAGTGTCATCGATCACCAGGTTGGAAACATTCTCCTGGTTTTCCACTCTCCATTTCTTGCCTTCCAGTTCCAGCAGAGCTGGCTCCTTCTTTGTGGCTGGTTTGGGGGAGGGGCTAGTTTGGGGTTTAGGTGCAGAGAATGGTTTGGGGCCACTCCGAACTGGACCACTCTGAGCTTTCAGGGCAGGGTTCTTGTGAGTCTTCATGTCATCAGATACATGTTTCAGGGCATGTGTGATGCTTTCCCCCTGATTAATCTGTGCAAACAGTGCTGAGCGCGAAACAGAATCATCAGAGCCAGAACTGGTAGGGACTGGGGGAGGAGGCGGGCCCGGTGGGGGAGGAGGTGGGCCTGATCCCACAGAGGGTCCAGATGGCAATCCACTCAGTTCTTTTGCCACAGGCCCCGTCTTGCTCCAGGCCAGGCCAGTGGTATGGAACTCCTTGATGTAAGCCTGCAGCTCCGTCCAAATACTCAAGTAAGCTCTAACCCAGTCCACATGCTTCTTATCCACATCTCTGTACTCCTTGAGGACTCGGTTTGTGTAAAACATAGCCGCATCATTCATCTCTTTTACAAAGGGACCAGGTTTTACAGCCAGAGCCACCCAGCCCAGGACCTGGATGCTTTCGCTGAGAGCTGATAGATGATTGAAAAACTTGCTGCCTCGGTTCTTCTCCCGGAAGGTTATAACTTCTTGGATCTGCTCCGAGATCGGTGCCAACAAATCAGAAAACTTATTACTGGCTGGCTGCTGGCACTGAGAAGCTGTAACCAGGAGAGTTCGATCCAACTTCAGGCCTGTGTGGACCATCTCCGCGTGTTTCTGCACATCTCCCCTAATCTCCTTACTCATCCTCAAGAATTCTGCCACGGGATTGGCAAGCAGCGAGTCAAATGCTTGCACATATGGAACTGCTCCTTTTGAAGGACTGTCTCCATAGCCACAATGCATGTCAGAAGTATGTGACATTGCCTCCAGACGGCCCACTGCCCTCTCCAATCTTTCTACAAGATTTTGCATGTCAGCCATAATGTTCCACCTTAAGAGTTCCGCCTCACCTCCGGACTGCGATCAGCTGCTCTCCGTTAAACATATCTTAATCTATGCATTTTATTGCCTATGGATGATAACTTGAAAAGCTGAGAAGGTAAAAAATAATTTTCTTGCATTTTATCAGAATTACATTAATTTTGTAGTCTATAAGCAATGTAGTTGCCATATTGTTTGTAGATATTATACTGCTTCACTTCTTTGCTAGGTTGAATTATTAGATACTGTTAGGATGCATGGTAACTTTTTAAAAATTAAATTTGCAATTAGTGGCATATCATAATGCTACTTAAATGAATTTGTAGTAAATTAATTACATAGAAAAAGTTAATTTGAATAAGCTTTTAACTTTGCTTAACCACCTCATTTTATAAAATATACTATTGGCTTATTTAGTGTTACCATTGTGATTGCTTTATTAATCTTGTGACATAGTCCCCAGACATATAAATGATAATTGATACAATTATGTGGAGAGTACAAACCAGCATGAATAGTTATTCATTTTAGCATGTTACTTTTTATCAACTGATGCTTTCATCAGATAAAATTTAGCTTTAGGAAAAATAAAAATAGAATGTATTATGTAACATGCCAGATTCTAAGTCCTTATATTAATTTGAATGAATTACATAGAAATGCATAATAATACTAATTATGTAATTAATTAAATATTTAATAATACCATTTTTATTTCAATTATAAGAAAAAATTGCTTTTTAAATGACTCTCAAGTCCATAATAAACATTGGAACTAGAGTTGAAAACTTAGAGAAAGAAGCTTCAGAATCGACATTTCTCAGTGTTTATTTTTCTTATTATTTTTGATGACAAAAACATGAATTTTAAACTGTAGTCTACATATGACAAGTAGAGTATGAGGGATTTCAATAATGTATTCTTCAAATCAATTATTCCCTCAAAGAACTCTCGATGTGCATCAATAAAATTAAGCTATGTTCTGTGACTATAAGGATTACAAAGAAAAACTACTAACAAAAGAAAAACATTGTCATTAAAAACGAATAAATTATATATTTAAAAGTCCCAAGTTTTTCTATCCTCACACACAATGGTATAGACTAAATATTCCAATTTTAAAAGAGAATCGCAAGTACATAGCAAATAAAGACTAGATCAGCCAGGCAGTGGTGGCGCATGTCTTTAATCCCAGCACTTGGGAGGCAGAGGCAGGCGATTTCTGAGTTCGAGGCCAGCCTGGTCTACAGAGTGAGTTCCAGGACAGCCAGGGTTACACAGA
>NW_021604594.1:2028361-2036959 GCF_004785775.1 Grammomys surdaster
AAAAAAAAAGCATACCTGAAACTCAACATGAAACTCAACAATTCCTCAGTTCCATGTCCAGCATTTGTACCTTTTAATGGTATTATCTGGGTTCCAAAGACCCTGAGTATACTAACTCCTTTGACCATTGAAACCTACAGCACATAGCCTCTTTTTTTGGGTCAGCTCCACTTTATGCCTGCTGCTTTTTCTCGTCAGGAGTCCCATGACTCTGGCATTTCCACATACAGGATACACGTTACAACTTAGCCTTCACCTTCACAGCTTCATGAAGTGTCCTCTTAGGGCCTCTTTGCAAAGATTTTACTCAACCATACCTTGTCTTACCTCAGTGGTACTCTGGAACTGTGGCAAATCTCCATGTCCCTCTCACAATTGCATCTTTCTTGCCATCAATACCAGTATTACATGGGTGACACTGCCACGTTCTGGTGCCACATCTGTCTGTAGCCTGAACCTTAGTTGCCTCAGCTATTGCATACCTCCCAGGGTGATCCTGGAAAAGCACTTCCCTGGGTACTTGTTTTCAAGCAAGGAACAGCTTCAGTAGTATTCTCAGCCTAGGCCGGGTTTTTTTCCCCAAATCCATGTGCTTTTACCTAAGATGAAATCTTTAAAATTTATGTATATGTGTTTTCACATGCATATTTGAATGCCCAAGGAGACCAGAAGAACATGAAAGATCTTCTGGTGCTGGAGGTATAGGTCATAGTTATCTGTCCAGTTTGGGTTCTAGAGACTAGACTCCAGTCATCTGCAAAAACAGCAAATTATTGGCTATTGAGCCAGCTCTCAGGCCCATGAGCTGGAGTCTAACTTCTGGGGTTTTGCAACTTTCAGCTTGTACTAGATATTTTCCTATCCAAACTATAAGTTTTAAAAATCTTTCTGTTCTCCTTATTATGGATTTTCATTGTAAACTCAAGTAAGTGCAGGAAACAATACACATACCACAGCTTAAACACTCTCTTCCTTGGGATTTGATCCTACATACAAATGAGTACATTATCAACTGAAGTCAAGTTCTCAGAACTTGAGTCAGAATGCAGCCAGATTTTTTTTTGTGAAATATCACATGAAAGATTCTTTATCAGGTTTCACACAGAATCTTTGTTCTTTCTGAAACTTCATGAGCCCTACCTTTATCACCCATGTTTTTGCCAGCGTCCCTATCTTCCAACCTTTCACCAGCATTGTTCTTTAAACTCTGCTGAGAATTCAAGGTTTTCCTATCAAAACTGTCTAGTTATTCAACATTTTCCCCTACAAACCAGTTCCAAGAACCTAAGGTTTGCATAATTATGTTTATCACAGCAATGACCACATTCCTGGTATCAAATTTCAATTGCTATTTTCCTTGATGATGTGATATAATTACCCTGATGAAAGCAAATTAAAAGAAGGGATCTATGTCAGGTTACAGTTCAAATAGCTGCATTCCTTCATAGTGAAGAAGTCATTACAGTAAAAGCATAGAGTCATGTTTTGTCGTTGTTGTTTTTGTTATGTTTTGTTTATTCGAGACAGGGTTTCTCTGTATATCTCTGCCTGTCCTGGAACTCACTCTGTAGACCACGCTGGCCTCGAACTCAGAAATCTGCCTGCATCTACCTCCCAAGTGCTGGGACTAAAGGCATGCACCACCACTGCCTGGCTTAGAGTCATGGTTTTATACCCACCATCAGGAAGCCATGAGTAGTCTACTCGACTTTTCTCATTTTATTCAGTTAGTGACGTGTTGGGAGCAGACACCTAGCAGAAAGCAGCTACCATCTTTACAGCCATCTCGAGCCATATACCCTGACAAGAGACTTGTTTTCAACAGCCCGCAACAGCTGAACACACTCTGATAAACATCTTGTTACACTGTTTAGTGCCCCCAGCTGCAAGGTGCACGTGGTATCCATGGCTACAAGGCACGTGAGGTAGTGCCTTCAGTTGAGTTTGTCCATGAGGGCAAGTCACGTGGTAAAGGGTATAAATACCCAGGATTTCCTTTCAATAAAAGAGACTTGAAGAGACTTGACCAGACTCCGTCTTGTATTCATCTTTTGTGTCTCTTGCCCCTCTGTCCCCACTCTCTCTCTTGCTAGACCCTGACCTACAGACCGGAGCAGCAGAACGGGCCATTACAAAGGAATGGGCCGTTACAAAGTAGCCTCCAAACATGGGGCAGAACGGGCAGTTACAGTGACACAGCCCAGGAATTCTGCCACCCACAAGTGAAGTGGGTCTTTACACCTCAATTAACCTATGATAATCCCTCATGGGCATGCCCACAAGCCATTTATCTAGATATTCTTTCACGAGTGTACCTAGAGACTTGTCTTTTTAGTGATTCTAGAGCCTTCCAAGTTAAAATTCAGTATTAACCATCACACATGGCATGGTACCTAGTTTTCTGCAATTGGTCAATATGAGACAGGAACAAAGACAAAGAACACAGTCTTTTTAAGAACTAATATGATAGGTCACATTGTGTTATGTCTGTCATACTTTTGTGTAGTAGATATAGGCTAATACTCCCAGCCCATATTTAAGTTTTGAGTCTTATACAAGACCTTGAATACCAGCAGGCAGAAATAATCGAAAAAGTGTGTGGAAGGAATAAGGAACATTCTCAAGGTTATATACTTAAAAGAACATATGCATATATACAATGATTTAAAACTGTCCATAATATTAAGTATTAGGGTTTTGAACACACAATCCTAAGGTTTGAAGAAAATGGACATTCTTTTTTTATTTGTAATTTTTTATTTTATTGGTTATTTTACTTGTTTAATTTCAAATGTATCTTTCTTCCCAGTTAAATCCTTCCACATCCCCCCTGCTTTTATAAGAATGTTCCCCCACCCACCTACCCCTTCCTGCCTCAGCACCATTTCTTTCTTTTTTTTTCTTTTTTGTTTTTCGAGACAGGGTTTCTCTGTATAGCCCTGGTTGTCCTGGAACTCTCTCTGTAGACCAGGCTGGCCTTGAACTCAGAAATCTGCCTGCCTCTGCCTCCCAAGTGCTGGGATTAAAGGTGTGTGCCACCATTGCCCGGCAATTTAGAATATTCTTATCAGGTGTAGATGAACTTGTCATTTTAAAGTTAGTCCTAATATTTTTTGTATGAATTGACTCTTTAAAAAACAAGGCTATTTCTTAAAACATTGTAATCTTTTCATAATTGAATTTCTTTTTTGAAAATTATTTTTACTTTTTTACTTATTCACTTTACATCCCACCCACTGCCCCCCTCCTGGTCACCCCTCCCACAATCCTTCTCCAATCTCCCTCTCCTTGTCCTCTGAGTGGGTGGGGGCCCCCCGGTACCCCCCCCCCGCCCCTGACACTTTAAGTCTCTGTGATACTAGGTGCTTCCGCTCCCACTGAGGCCAGACAAGGCAGCCCAGCTATAAGAACATATCTCACATATAGGCAACAGCTTTTGGGATAATCCCTGTTCCAGTTGTTTGGGACTCACAGGAAGACCAAGCTACAGATCTGCTACATATGTTTGGGGAGACCTAAGTTCAGCCCTGTTTGTTTTTTGGTTGGTGGTTCAGACTCTGAGGGCCTCAAAGATCCAGGTTAGTTGACCTTAACGGTTTTCCTGTAGAGTTCCTATCCCATTCAGGGCCTGCAATCATTTCTCCTATTCTTCCATAAGGAGTCCCCAACTACATGCACTGTTTGGCTGTGGGTGTCTGTATCTATCTGAGTCAGCTGCTGGGTGGAGCCTTTCAGAGGACAAAATGCTTTGTCTGCAAGCATGACAGAGTATCATTAATAATACTAGGTATTGGTGTTTGCCCATGGAATAGGTCTCAAGTTGGGCTGATTGACCATTCTCTCAGTCTTTTCTTCATCCCCGTGCTTGCATTTCTTGTAGCTAAGATAAATTTGGGTAGAAAGATTTGTGAGTGTGTTTGTGTCTCTATCATTTTACTGTGGTTCCTGCCTGGCTACAGGAAATAGCTTCTTCAGCAATTTAAAACAAAGATGTCATGAATTTTGCAGGGAATTGAATGGAACTTGAAAATATCACCCTGAGTGAGGTAACACAATCCCACAAGGACATGCATGGTATGTACTTATAAGTGGATATTAGACATAAAATACAGGTATCATGCATGCTATACTTCACAGACCCAAAGAAGCTAAACAAGGAAGACCCAAGAAAGGAAGCTTGAATCTCATTTAGAAAGGGAAATAAAATAGTCATAAGAGACAGATGGAGGTGGGGTACTGGTATGGAGGAGGATGGGGAGAAGATGGGGGGTTCAGGGGGAGAAGATGGGGGATTCAGGATCAGGTATATAGAACAGGAGAGATGACTAGATGACCTTGAAAACAGGTGGAAATCTGAAACTGATGGTAGTGAGGAGTAGGGGGCATCTTCAGGATGAGAAGGGACCTAGGATAAGGGGAGCACCCAAGAATCAATGTGGGTGACCTTAGCTGTGACTCACAATATTGGGGATACAGGTTTCTTATTTACTTCTTGTATGGAATTTTCTATAAAATTTATTCTTAACTGTCATTTTTCCAGGATCTTGATGTATAAGAAACCAGCTCAAGGAAACCATCATGTGTTTATATGAGTCTATTGTAAATTTAAAAAAGTTTAATACAAGAATCTATTTGTATAAGGGAAGTGAAAAAGAGAACCATGGGTCCATAAGGCCTTTACTATCCCTTGAAGGGGAATCCAAGGGAAGATGGGCATGACCTGAGCCCAGAGAAGGCCATGTCCCATCTTATTATTTAGACTTATGAAACTATTTTTTTCAGTTCTGTTTAGTGTTTAGAAGAAAGACTTAGGCAACCTGATGATTCTGAAATTTCAAATACTTAACATGTCTTGGGTTTCATATCAGAGAAAATAACATAGAATTTCTATTCTATTTATGAAGATGTGGACTAGATTTCCAAAGTAGCCCTCTTGACTAAAGAGAGGTCATAGACCAAGGAAGTGAAAGCTGCTGTACTCTCTAGCCTATTTATTTTCTGTAGTGACTACATGAGGAGAGCTTAGTCTCCTTTGACAATGAGTTGACTTAAAAGTTGAAAAGTGATCAGTAAAAGGTAACACATAATTAGTTTAGATGTTAACAGACTCGAATCAAACAGATGCTGGTACTAGCTCCTACTACCAAGTCTTTACACAGAGGGTACTGAATACTAAGAATGTGTTTACTACTGGTTACCAACTCTAATGAGAAGGCAAAGGGAGAAGAATCCAGTGGGATAATCAGTGCTTCTCAAACTTCAGCATCTACAGGCACCTGGACATACTAAAATAGAAGTTTATGAATATCTGATCTAATTGTGACAAGCTTAAGAATTTATATATCTTAAAAGATCTTCATGGATATTATTGTTGAAATATGATTTGTGTAGAGAAAACTAAAATGAGTAAGACAGCTCACTACAAAGCCTGGAGGGGAGATTTTTCGGAGGCTGTTTCATTTTGGTGGGCTACAGGGATCTGGTCATTCTGTTTCCATAATCCTTAGCTTCTTCAGTTACATGAGATGAGGTACTTTGAGAATTTCAGGGAGTTATTTAAAATCTAATATTTGGAGTTGAGCCAGGCTGTAAAGCATTTAAGATCTACAGGTGCCCTTATCCATTCATCTACAGATTGACCTATGTCAAACAAAAAAATGGCAGAAGTAAAGCAATGTGACCTCTGATATTCTGTCGTCGAAAGACTGAGTTTCCTGATGTGGGGAATCTGGCAGTATGTGTCTACTTTCACCAAGAGTTGAAATAAAGTTTCTTACCTATAGAGTTCTGTGAGGACTGGGTTTTAGTTTCACTTTTATATTTTCAATTAAATTAATGTACAATATTCATATAAAGCATGAAATATAGAATAGCAGTTCCCTATTCAATCATAAAACAAAATGAGAAGAAAGATGTATGTTTGAAGTGAATTTGATATCTCTATGTGCTCATATTGTTCTGAAATAATTGTACAATAAATCTACAAAACAAAGCATTTTATAAAAAGCAACACAGGGTGCAATTAAGGATGCTAGAATTCTTATGCAGAATAAAGATGTAAAGTCCAGGTATAATGGGTAAAATTTATGATTCAATTACATGAAATACTCACTTTTCAAAGCTAACATAAACTACAGCTGTAGTTGGCTTAATTATGAAGTATAATAGAAACAAAACAAATACATTAATAAATTATAACATATTTCACTGTTAATATTAAATAGTATTTAAACATGATATTCTAATGTTAATTTATGAAATACACTTGTAATTTTAAGCATTACATTTTCATGTTATATATTTTAGAACTATTAAAAATATATTTTACTGAGAAGGTAGTTAGCTGGAGGCTTTCTTTCTGAGAGAAGAACTAATTATTTACTACATGAAAATCTCTCTTCTGTTTTAAAGTTGAATTCCATTAACATAAAGAATTAGATTTTTTCTTTATTTTGAAAATTCCATTATTGTTGATTATCAAGTCAGGTTGCTTGGCAAAAATTACTTTTAGCTATATTTTTCAAGTCTACAGAAGCAATCTGTTTATTCAAAGGTTACAATTTATGTGCTGACATCCTCATTAAAATATGTAAATTAAAAAATATCATAAAGGTTCATGAAGCATGTTCCATTCTTCATTGTACACAGTTTGAGTATCGTTATTTGGAGTCTAATTTCTTCAAGATTTGGTTTCTAAAACTATTTTAGATAAAAGAAGGTAGGTAAGCTATATTATTATGTGTCACAAAATTCTTAATGTGAATATTTTACATAATGATTAGAATAAAGCAGTTTAGTCATTACTGATATCCATATGCTTTTATATGTATTTTTGAGAGACCGTCAGTATGCATTTTTAATAAAAGAAGTACCAAACAAATGTGATAAAAAAAAACAGTTATATCTGTTTCCCCAATTTAACCTGACTGGTAGATGTAAAGAGTTTTATTAACAATGACTGACAGATGTTATGAATTTTATTAACTTTGAGAAGTTGGCTACATTAGTAAGTAAGTGCTTCCAGTGTTGGGAAATAGTTAAAAAAAATCAAATGTAGTTGCAAAAAGGAGATGACATGATGACTGGCTTTATATGGACCACTCCCAGGAGAGCTCTCAGGAGAGCAAAAACTCATTCATATGAGAAAGACATTACACTGTTCATAAGGGCTCTGCCCTCATGACATGGACTTTTCTCATTAGGTGACATTTCTCAGCACAGTGGGGACCAAGCCTTATCATGAATTTGAGTGACAATCCATCATGCTCAGTTTATTGGGCTTTCTGTCTCTCTGGGACTTTTCCTTCACTTGCTTTCCTTGCTTCCGGCCTTGGCTTCATGTTATTTATTGAATGGTTCTTCCTGGACCTTCTATTGATAACAAATCTCCTCACTATCTCTCTGTAGGCCCTTCTTTGTCTTAATCCTCTTTATGGCATTTGTATTGCTCTACAATGCAACTTCTCTAAAACTGGAAACTCCATTTGGTTTAGTATTCCACCACGAGTGTTATAAAGAACGACGTTTGTAAAATAGTAGATACAAATAAACATTTTGTACATGAACAGCACATTTGCAGCGAACTTGGAAGACACACTAACAATTCTAGAGGCTAGGCTTTATGTGATGAGGGAAACTGACTGCTTATAAGTAGTAGAGGTAGGATTTGATTTTAGGTTACACATCATGTCAAACTACAGAGTGAGAAATGACTTTTAGTGTTCAAAATAAACGCTAATCCGGCGAGATGGCTCAGTGGGGAAAGACATCTTACAGCAGGCCTGAGAACCTGATTTCAGTCCCAGGAGCTACATGGTGAAAGGAGAGAACCAACTCCTACAGGTTGCCCTTTGACTTATACAGCTGTTCTATGATGTACACATACTCAGCCCCAATACAAAAAATGAATAAATGTAGCAAATTAAAACATAACTTTCTTTTCTCTGAGGTTTCACACTCTTCACTGCTTCTGGTAAAGAAAGCAAAGCAACAGACTTGCATCTGTCCTTCACTTTGTAGTTTCCTCAGGCATTACCTTCTATTAGTACCTTAGAGTACTAAGTGGGTGCAGACAGCTAGAACTTGCCAAACATTGAAAGCATTTAAGAGAGACAAGTAGAGTTTCCTAGTCAGTCATCCAGAAATCCTGTTTCTCATTAGCTGAACACAAGTGAAAACTCATGAAGCCTTCTGAATCTTCTACACAAAATGACACAGCTCATCATTTGCCTTCGCTCATTTCTGCCTAAATAATCTTCTGTGGCATGTTATTGCTACTTTACATGTGTTGTTGCTGTTGAAAATTATGATGAATTAAAATTTTATAATCTGTGGTCTGAACCTCTAGTCTGCTTTTCTTTTATTACAGTTATTTCCATCATCACACAGCCTCTGGACTATTCCAGGCCCTGAGATTTCTCCTCATAGTCTAGACTGCATTCATGTTCTTGAACATAATTTGGTGGTTTGAAACACTTATACTTAGCAATTTAATTTTAATAGCATATGACATATTTTTGTTCTTTTCCACATATGATCTGTAGTTTCCAGAACACACACACACACACACACACACACACACACACACACACACACACA